>NC_056750.1:682466906-682506906 GCF_019279795.1 Protopterus annectens
GGTGTTCTCCTGTAGTGACCCCTAACTGGGAAAAGCCGAAAGAAAAACAACAACATTCTTAACCTGTCCTTCAATAGCAATTTCTTAACAGTTATGGGCATATGAAGTATACTAGGCTTGTCATTTGAGGCTCAGCTGCAGAAGAAACTATGTTACCAACAGAAGGGCAGTTGGTGAGCCTGAATTCAGTGGTCTGTTTAATGAGACTATACTAGACTGTCAAAGTATTTGTAAAATTATATAATTAAAGGATGGTTCTGTTCTAGTGTGGAATGTTTCTCCAATATTAACCTGCGATTATTCATTTAAGGGTCCTGTGGGTACTCCAGGATTACAAGGTCCTCCAGGAGAGCAGGTAAGTTGTTTGTGATTTCTTTCTTTGTTATCTCTTAAATATTCAATCTGTCACATTAACATTTTTCCATTACTGTTACCAACAACAGTCTTGTAGGCCTAGTAGCTTGGCACCAAATGAGCACATACTTGTATGGGGTTTGGAAGAATGTTTGTAATGAGAAATGGTGTATTTATTAATATATAAAGCAGTATTAGCATAAAACATGTTAAACTTTTGGCAAGACAGTAGAAATGCAGACTGAAAAAGGTGAGTATGCAGTTTTCCTCTATGCTGAGGCAGATGTGAGTTGGAAGAGTGTTTTAAATGTAGTCAGTTTTAACAGAGAAAAAGAGTTCATGGTCTCATTCAGGAAGCTGCTACAGTGAGATTAGGATAAGTCTGCATGGGAGAAAGAACAGAAATGCATCATGCTGTGATTTATAACAGTGGAGATATTTGTGAGGAGTTTGAGCTAAAGAAGGAAATGGCATGACATTTATTATACTTAATTTCTTTGGCTTTACAGCACTGGCTAGTTCTGCACCTTATAATGACGGGTGGCAAACATTTTGTAATGCTTACTTTTGCAGTTAATATAAATCTGCACACCAGTCTTGCTTATAACTCCATGCTGAATATTCTTCTTCTGTAATAATTAGACTCTAAGATTAGTAATTTTACTGGAAGTCTACTCCATATTGTACTGTGGGGGTTGCGGCTGAAATGGGGCAGTAGACCAGCCCAGCCACCAGGTCACAAAATTGTAAAATAAAACTGCTTCCATTTTCTTCACTACAATAGCATGTTGACTTCAGATTTTTATTTTCTTTTACTTTATTTTATTTTATGTATTGTGTGGCTTATGCGTGCAAACTTTAATGGTCTGAAAACAGAGCTAATCTGATTTTAACAAAGTTCTCAAAGGCCAGCCATTACCATGAACTAAATTTAATTTATGCCTCAGATGTATATAAGATGTCTTAATTTCATAATGTGTAGCATTCTAATGTACATTCATAGTGTTTTTCCTGCACAACAAAATTACTTTTTTAGCACCTCCCCATCTTGCACACTCTATCTTATCTTTTTGTCATTGGTTACTGGTGAAACTCTCCTTGGGTTTGTAGGTCTTTGGAAGCTGCTGCAGATGGACACTGTACAGAACTGGCATGTCACGTCTTCAGCACAGTGCCAGGCTATGAATTTTTGTATCTTTCAACAGTGTAGGAACTGCGTTTACTTACAGCAAGAGTGTGCAGAACTTGACAGAACTCTGTCACTAAACAGTTTATTGTAGTTGCTTTCATTCATGCATATCTTTAGTAACTGAGTGAGACACCTTGCCTGATTAAATGCCTCTAATTATGATAATGCTTCTGTGGCATGAATGTGATAAGTAAAGATAAGTAAATGGGGTGTAAAACTGGTGCTTGCATGCTAATAACTTGCAACCGAACTCCCCTAAGACTCCCTTCTCACCCCCTAAACCTAAAACTCCAACACCCTTCCTAAACTTAAATTCTCAGATTACACCCTAACACCAAAACTCCCTTCTTGCTCACTAAACCTAAAACTTCAACCCTTCCAAATTTAAATTTGTTGACAGCTCCTTAACTCTAAAACTCCCTTTCTGCCCTCTTATCCTAACCCTCCCCTATCCCACCCCACAGCTACTTGCCTGACCTCATATTTAATTTGACCCCAAGCAGCAGTTTACCTGGGCTTCAAGATGCTCCAGTCATTGGCTTCAAAATAGTGGGTCTCGAGCACTTGTATTATAACCAAGTAAGTTTCTAGGGCATTATAGAAACACAAGTTTCACTGTTCCTGGATTTGGAAGCACTCTGGAATCAGAGCTGTGGCAGCTTTTAGTGTCCTGTGCAGTAGCTGTTACTGGGGGGGTAGAGGAACTACAGATAAGTTCTGGGTTTGCACCCCTCTAGAACACTTAAAATAAGTGCATTAATTAACTCATCATTGTGAGGTATACATATAGTGGAAAATGTATGTGTAAACCTAAATGGTAGAGTTACAAAATAATAAAATTTTGAACCACAAGGGAAGAGCATGAAAAGCCTCTAGTTTTTTTTTATGTAACCCAACAGTACAAGGCTAAGATCAGCTGCATCCAAAAATAACTTACTAAAACAGTTAAAGCAAACAAAGCTTTATTATAGTTCATCTTTGCTATCACGATGGGTAACATTAATAAGGACTTGTATTTCCACATCCAAAAAATGAAATGGAAAGAATAATACTGTAGAATGCTAGAGCAAACTAGTATCCCTATAACAGAGCCAGCAGATATATTTAACATACTACCACACAGATCAGAAGAAAATTTCAGACTATAAAGGTGAACCCCATTCACTCTTTTCTTCTGCAACATAATGCACCTAAAATTTTACCTAAAGGTTGACAGAGTCCTGAATAAGATTTGAAAAAAAAAAAAAACATCTCCTTGTAGCTAAATACAAGGAAACACACCTTGTGCTGTCAAAAATAGCCTGTTGTACCTTTTTGTACATTCTCAACTGAGCATTAAAACTGGATGCATCCATGACATCTGGAAGAAGGCTATTGTAGTCCCATTCCACAAGGAAGGCCCTTCCACAGTCCCCAGTATCTACAGAATGAGCAGCCTCACCAACGTACTGTGCAAGGTGATGACAATAACTTTCAAAGAAATTATTCAAAGAAATTATTCAAACTATGGAAATTGTTTTTCTATGACCTACCTTAGCACAATTATGTCAAAGGTAGATCTTGTATGCTTATCTTATACATTTATTTTAGGGTATGACTGATGCCCTGAATGAAGCTCTTACTCTTCATATAGCTTACTTTTTTTTGTAAATTATTCAGCACTATAACCCCCTGATGGAACCATATTGAAAGGTAAATGAAACCATAATGCAAGTCCACAACTGGCTGTGTGATTGTATACAAATGATAAGAATAGGTGGACCCCTATACTCACCATCCTGTCACCTGTGCAGTCCCACACTGATTTCTCATAAGGCCAATGCTTTTTGCAACTTTTTCTTTTCATTGTCAAAAAATGCTGCATTCTGCCATTTAACAATTCCTCAGATTCATGTAGTATTGATGGGCAACTTGACAGAATAGCAAAACACCTTGTCATCCTTCTGTCAGCGACCTTTCATTTGAGATCCATATAACTAATTTTATTAAAGTTTTATATGGAGTTGCCGGCCTCCTCTGTGTGGTCAAGGGCCATGCTAGAGACATAATTACTCCTTGCATACAGCTCTTATTAGACCTATTATAAAATACTCTCTTTTTTCTATAATGTCACATTCCTTATGGTTCACTTTAGGACTATAAATATTCCTCACAAAGAAAATGGCAAGGCTTTAAGGCATATCTTTTCAAAGAATGCAGCAACTGCCTTTTCTGTATCTCTTCACCCTCTTAGAAGAAACTTGTGATTGACATGCAGCCATTAATGGACCCTTTACAATCTAAAACTTTTGCTTAGAATACCCCTATGTGATATGGACTCAGAGGGCACTACAACTCAGTAAAATTTAATACCAGCAGTACTGTGACATGTGACAGTTTCATATCTCAAAGACCCACATACAAATGGAATAAACTTCACATGTCATTTAACGTCAACTCATCAATGCATACATCATAAAGGGGTAGGATTACTGCTTAAGCATCTGCATGTTCCATTAAGGGTCCAAGTCATCGAGATCATTGATGGTCAATATGCCTGAGCTTGTTCATCAATGCGCCTGTGAGGGTCAACATTTTCAAGACGCATCTATTTGCAGTTGGGATCCCAAAACCAGAATAATGTGGCTGGATTGAAAAGTGATGCCTAGCAGATAAATTCTGCACTTTCTGCACCCAGGCTAGATAACTATCCATAAGCTCAAGATAGTGTGTGTTATGGTGATCCACACATGATCTAACTTAATGAATGAAGCATTGTTTGTCAAATCTGAAGATGAATTAAGGTGCTTGATGTGGGTTATAGGGTCTATATTAAATCAATGAACGCTTAAAAAAGTGAACGTTGATTTATCAACCCCATGTAAGCAAAAGCTTACAATCCCAAACACTCAGAACAACAATTTTTTTCCTGGGGAAAAAAAATAAAAATAAACATTTCAAAACATTACATAAAGTGGGGGGCTTCACCCCCCATACCCCCTTACTTAAATATACCAACTCCGAGATCGCACTACAGTGAGGAAAACGGCAAAGTAATGGAGGCGCCAAGCAATTTCTTTCCCAGGAAAAGAAATCGCTTATAATGTTGTTTCGCTACTTTGCTGTTCCGTGCTTTCAAGTTCAATCAAGATGCATTTGAAGGATTGCATCTTCGATTATATAATAGGAACTCGGGTTATATACTTCAGGTGGAAGTAAGGTCATTTGATATCACCAACACCTGTACTTTGTCAGTCCGTCATCAAGAAACAGCCAAGATCAAGAACACTGAGCACACATTTTAAATTGCTACACCCATAAGTTGAGTAAAGATGTGACAAAAGAACTATGATGTGAATTAAGCACGGACTTAGTTTTTTGCCAGGTTGGGTTTATGGAAGCTGTGCATCAACTAATGGAAAATTAGTCAAGTTCCTTTAGAGCATAAAAATCAGCTATGGATTCCTGAGAGAAGGAGAGCTAAATCTGGATCTTATTAGCATGTAACTGGCAATAAATACCTCTCCCTAAATGACCTCCCTCAGTGGTAACATGAAGACCATGAACAAAAGAGAGTTGAAACAGAATTCTGAGGCATCTCAAATTCCAAGAGGGTAAGTCAAGGGCATTAATGATTAATGCTCCCCCCCCTAGAAGTGGTCAAAATGGTACGATGTAAATTCAAGAATGGTGCCAGCAAAACTGCATTACGGATCCTGTGGTCAGTGAGATCAAGGACGATCCTGGACTAAACAGAGTATTCAGCTTTTCAACTGCAAGAGCTCATTGGCCACTCAGTTGGCTGTAGTCTCACTGCTGTGTCTAACACTGGACTGACAAGGGTCTAAAAGGTCAAATTATGTTAGAAAGGAATACTTGTGTACATGGGCTGCTTTCTCAATAAACCTTTTCAATGAATGGGAGTTTAGTTATCTGGTAGTAATTCTCCAGATAGTTTGGGTCAAGCATTGGCTTTTTAAGGATCTGACTGATCACTACCTCCTTTAAAGAAGATAGACACACCATGGGCATCAGCAATGACCTCAAAATCTGAAAGACAATCCCATTGAGTCAAGGCAAGAAATGATCAGCCTTGTGAGGTCAAGGTCCAGTCCACTGTAGCTGGGGTTCATAGCTGTAACTGTCTTTGACTTTAACTTTAGCCACATAATTAAACTCAGCCCAGCAGAAATCTGGTAAATCTGAGGCTGAACCACAGAAGTTCGCAGTGGCTGAATCTATATTTCACAGCCTTATCTTGGCAACTATATTTGTAAAGAATCATGTAACTTCCTGACCGTGTTCTAAGGCAAAACACTTTTCAAGCAGGAAAGTAGGCTGGGCTGCACAACCTGCCAGCCAATCAGGAAAGTGCAGCTGGAAAATCTGTCATAGTAGAAATCTGATTGGACTCAATTGGACTCGAAACATGCCTTCTTACATATGATTTCTATCTGTTGAGTAACATATTGCTGACCCAAACTAATTTACACTCCAACCTCTTTCTGTTTAGCAGAGATTGTAAGTCATTGTCAAGCCATAGTCCTTTCCATGAAACAGTCTAGAGAAGTACACATACCAGGTCAGAAATATCAGTTATGGCTGTATTGTGCGTCACAGTGAGTAACTGCATTGAGCTTCTCCTCCATTTCACTGTCCAGTGATCTCAACATTTGGCCAACCAAGTACTGAAAGAAAGTACGCCGCTCTGGTAGTGTAGAGGGATAAATCCCTGACTACTGCCCAGCAAAATAACATACAATTAGTGACTCAGGTGACTGATAGAGCAGCAGTAGAGGGATAAGTGCACCCATCCTGGGGGGGTGGATGATTATGCATGCATTCTCTGCAGTGATCCTTACTGGAGATGGAGGAGCACAGAATAAAGCGGAAAGAGTGATGAATGTGGCTGAGCTGCAGTGGAGGTTGTCCTTGAATAAAACCACAGAACTGCAGTGGGGAGGAGGGAGTAATGGGGTAGGCCTATAAAGTGAAAAAACCTGGCTGATGGTGATAGCTGAAACACCCAGGACACCCTTAGATTCCACTAGCAGACCAGTGACTTTGGAGAGAAACAGGTAGTAGCCCATCTCTGATGCTGTTTTACCAGCAAATCTTTGGTTTCAAGACCAAGTTGGAATCAATGTGTTTTTCTGTAGTGAATACTATGGTAATGTGTGGATGATTTGTTAGATTAGTAGTCATAGTTTACTTTGCAGAGTTTGTGGTTTATTTCTTTAGGAAAAGTGTTTGGTTTTAGATGTGTGGTTGCCACTGTGGTGTGGTTAAGGGATTTATCTTAATGCTTGTGCGGTTGCTTTTGATATTTTGAATGTCTGCATTTTAATTTTTCACTGTTTTGACTTCTTGGCAGTCTGTGCTTGGTAATATGGAGTTTGGTATTGTAAGTTTTCGGTGTTGTGAAGTAGATCCATGTGTGTGCGCACGTGTGTCTGTGTGTTTGTGTGTGTCTACTTTGTTTCATTGAAAGCTCATTTCACTGAATTTCAATTCACCCTGAACAAATTGCTGAAAGCTCAAATTACTTTAAACTCATTTCAGCGAATCCCATTTCACTGAAGTAAAGTACTGGTGCTGTGTAGAGTACTGTAGGACAAGTAAAAGGTATATGCCCTTTCCCCACTGTAGTGCTATCCTGGAGTTAGTATATATAGTAAGAAGAGTGGGGGATGTGAGGGCATAGCACCCAACTTAGTTTGGGTATATATTGTCTTCTGGAAGGAGTTAGTCATTGGTTGTAAGTATGCATGTCTGTGGTTTAAAACTTATTGTTTTGAAGGTTTCGGTGAAATATCATATAAACCAAACTAGGTGGGGGGCTACACCCTCCAAACACCTACAACTGTATATCCTAACTACAGGATCACACTACAGTGGGGAAAAGGGCACATACCTTTTACTTGCCGTATAGTACTCTACACAGTGCCAGTACTTCACTTCAGTGAAATGTGATTAGGTGAAATGAGTTTTCAGTAATTTGAGCTTTCTGTGATTTGGTCAGGGTGAATTCAAATTCAGTGAAATGAACTTTCAATGAAACGAAGTAGACCCATATATAAAATCTTTGTAAAATCTAAAACCAATAGCGATTACCACAGCTGCAATTATTGGCATTAATATCTTTATTCACCATGTAGAAATATAATAAAAACAACAGAGTGTAACAATGATAAGCAGTTTCGGACTCAAAATGGGTCCTTCATCAGAGATATTAATTACAAATGATGACATCCTTTAAATACTCATATTGACCAATGGGAAAAGCGGCAAAAGGTCATAACAAAATATATGTTTTCATTAAGAAAAAAATCAGTTCACAAATATGTTCCCCTCATAAAAATAGATTAAATTTAATTCTAGTCATTCGAATGTTAACTTAAAATTCACTTATGAAAATTTTAAAAATGCAAAATGCGGCATAGAAATAGCTTGCTCTATTAACCAATCGAATACTGTTAAATAAAGTTTCAACCTATAAACTATAAGTATACATTTCCTTTGACACTTTGACAACACAAGTATCCATTGCCATTCATACTAATGGTATATTGGTGTTCAAGGATAGTGTAGATTTGATTGGCTTTAAGGTAAAGACCCCATTGTTATTGGCTCCTTAGGTTTTATTGTTTCTTCAGTTGTATTTATTTATTCACCCATACATCTGATAAGTGAACATTTTCCTTGATATTCTGTATAATCTAACAGCTTAAATGTTTGCAATTAGTATCTCTTGCCATTTGTATTATCAGCATTTAAGGGACATATGCACATTAGTTTTTGTCATTTTCCTGTATTGGCGCTACTGATTACTATTTTGACTGATTTTAAAATGTGCAGTTTAGTGTATTTTTTATTGTTATGAATTAAAGTATTGGGGTTGGTATATACATCATTTTGATTTTGCACGCAATAGATTAAAAATAATCTACATATATTAACCTCTTTTATGCTTTCAGCCAAGACCTATTTGTTGTCATGACTAGCTACTATGGATATTGTTTTAACTTTAAATTGTTTTTGATACTGAAGCTTTTCTCCTCAGCCCCTGACTGAATTTTGATTGTCATCTAGTCAGATTTGTACATGAAAAATGTATTTGCATTTGTATTTTGCCGTATTATACTATATTAGTTTTTAGTTTTATTTGTATAGATAGTATTATTAATGACTTCATATATTATAGTGTATTAGTCTGATAGTGGAGCTTTTCTCCTCGGGCCTCTGCTGAAAATGGACATGTATCCAGCCAGACTAGCCCGGTTAACAAATGTAAAATAAATAAATAAATAATAAATATACATAATAGCGTATTTATTTGGTATTGGTTGCTGGGGAGAAATTTGGTAGTTCATTGGTAACTGCCAAAACACTAAAGATTGGTTTGGAAATAGAGCATTTAATTGTGATTGGATGCTTTCTATCAAGATCTTATTGGCTTTATCGCTGTATTCTGTTATCTGATTGATCGTACATCTTTAGAATTCTATCAGCCGATTGTTTTTCAATCAACTGGCTGAGTTATACAGTTTCATAGATGTACGTTATCCATATGATGCGCTATACTTTATTTGGGGTCTTTTAATAACGATCATTGCACTCTGTTATCATATTAACATGACTAAATCTAGAGGTTTTGATTTACTGTCATGTATTTAAGTATTCTGTTTTTGACTTTGATTGAAATACATCAAAGTAGCTTGCACATTTTATGTATAGTATTGCCTCTTTGCCATTTGCAGTATTGGCACTCAAAGAAGAATGGTAAATCATTTTTGCTATATTTCAGCGTTTGATTGTTACTGTGTTGATGCTGTAGATTACTCTTCTGACTGACTTTAAAGTGTATAGCTTAGTGTATCACTCGTTGTCATGAATTAAAACACTGAGATTGGTATATTTACCACTTCAATTTTGAATGCAATAGCAATTTATGCTGTATATATATATAACAGCATGTTTATTTGATACATGATCTTATTAGCTGTTGATTGTAAATGGGACACCTGATATTTCATTGGCAACTGTTAAAATGCCAAATATTGGCTTTGAAATACAGTATTTAATTGTGATTTGGCTGCTCTCTGTTAAGATTTTATTGGCTCTTTTGCTGTGTTTTTCTATTTGATTGGTGATTGTATATCTCCAGATTTCTACTGGCTGACTTGTGCTCTTTTTTGATTGACTGACTCAGTTATATAGTTTTAACATATATATGTTATTCATATGAAGTGTTATACTTTATTTGCAATCTATCAAGAACAGCTATTGCATCTCATTAGCTGAATACAGTATTTAATTGTGATTTGGCTGCTCTCTGTTAAGATTTTATTGGCTCTTTTGCTGTGTTTTTCTATTTGATTGGTGATTGTATATCTCCAGATTTCTACTGGCTGACTTGTGCTCTTTTTTGATTGACTGACTCAGTTATATAGTTTTAACATATATATGTTATTCATATGAAGTGTTATACTTTATTTGCAATCTATCAAGAACAGCTATTGCATCTCATTAGCTGAATCTAAAGTTTGTGATTTATTATATATGCATGGGTCTACCTTATTTTGCTGAAGTGCCATAACATCGAATCCCATTTTGTCAGCACTGAAAATATCAAAGCCCACTTCACTGAAGCATTGGAGCTACAAAAGGTCTTCTCAGGGTAAGTAACCTGTTGTGCAAGACGGTAAACTTCGCCCTTTTCCCAACTGTAGTGTGATCTTGGATTTGGTATATTTAGTTACAGGGTGTGTGGGGGGTGCAGTCCCCTACCTGGCTGAGTTAGGGACGGTGCGGTTTAGGTTTTCTTTCTTTTGGGGTAAGTGGCTACTTAACCTCAGAAGATCTCCATAGTTTTGGTGAAGTGGGCTTCGATATTTTCAGCATCGACAAAATGGGATACGATATTATGGAATTTCGATAAATTGCAGTAAACCCATACACACACATATATGTCTACTTTGACCCATCGAAATTACACTTTAGCGAAACTTAGTTTCGCGTGTCCGGTTTCGCGAAAGTGTATTTATCTGAAAATGCATTTTCACAAAACTACACTACACTGATGAAGAAAAAAAACACACTAAACTCACTAATGCAGGGGGGCAAGCCCCATGCACCCCTTACAGCCACGCTACTAATATATACTAACTCCCAGATCGCACTACAGTGTGGAAAAGGGAACATTCCCTTTTTCTCACTGTACCATGATCTACATCAACCTCCCCTCCCATACCACTAAAAAAATACTGTACCTGCACCAGGAATTCTGTTTGGTGTAGTGTAGTTTCGTGAAAGTGCATTTTTGGATAAATGCAATTTTGTGAAACCGGACACGCTAAACTAAGTTTCACTAAAGTGTAATTTCAATGGGTCAAAGTGCATCTATATATATATATATATATATATATATATATATATATATATATATATATATATATATATATATATATACACACACACACACACACACACACCCATACAAGGGGGACTAAAAACATTTTTACTGCTTGTACCTTACTGTCCATACCCATCCTTGAGCTTCCAACTTCATACTTTTTTGTATTGTTTTGTTTAGTCTCTTCCCACATATGCATAGCTGCCATAATGGAATCCCTTTTAATCCAACTCCCTAAATACTTAATCCTGTCATGTCCCCATAAATATTGGTATTGCTGTGTGGGAATATAGTTAACTAGTATATGCTTTGTTTTATCCTTGTTTATTTTATGTCCTGAAAAAAAACTTGAAGCTGTCTGAAGATATCCTACAACACTGGGATATCTTTTTTCTGGATTTAGCAAGTGGAAAATAATCTGCAAATAAAACAATTTTTTCTTGAGTACCATACTGGTGTTATATGCCTTGAATTTGAGAGTCCCCTATTTTCTTTTCCAATGTCTCTGCATATATATATATATATATATATATATATATATATATATATATATATGGTAAATAACAAAGGAGAAAGAGGACACCCCTGCCTTGTTCCTCTGTTCAAGCCCAGCTTGTCAGAGGAGAGTCCTTCCATCTTGATTCTTGTCTCTGACCCTCCATATATCTTCCTAATTAACTCCTTTTTCTATGAGGAGAAACAGATGCTGCCATTGCCCTAATTTGTTTTGCCAGCAACATTACCGGGGTCTTCTTCCACGATTAGTCTGTCTGACTCATCATCATCATCATACTGTTAATGTTGTCAAATGCTTGTCCTGCCTTCACAAAACCACATTGATCCATAGCTATCATTTTTGGAAAAACATTAGACGTTATTATAGCTATCCATCCTCAACCCCTTTTTCCCATTTTTGTACATGGGGTCGGGGTGTCACTTCAACAGTGACAATCATCTTGAGCCAAAGTATACACCGTCGGGTGACCAGCCCTACTGTGGTAGTTCATCCATATCACTTATACGGCCAATTTAGAGTGTCAAGTCCACCTACTACATGTCTTTGGAATGTGGGAGGAAATCCACACAACTGCAGGGAGGACATGCAGACTCCACACAGAAGGCACTCCAGCAGAGAATCGAACCGGAGAACCTCTTGCTGTGAGGTGACAACACTAACCTCTGCACCACCGTGGCTAACTATAGATATAAATGCTTTATAATCATGGTTCAGAATTGAAACAGGTCTGTATTAAGTTTGATTTAGATTAAAAGCATCTTTGCTGTCTTTAAGTAGTAGTGCCCACCACAGCTTTCTTCTAAGATGATGATGATGTCCTGTCTTTTAAAATATTTTAAACAAAACCAAGATGTTTAGCACTTTTCCTTCCCCAAAATTCCACAGTAATGTCATCTCTTCCTGGGGACTTCCCTGTTGATTGATTATGCATCACCATTTTTATTACATCCATTCTCATCTTTGCTGTTAATTCTTGAGCCTCATGTTCCCCTAAACTTCTCCATAAATGTTTCTACTTGTGTATTTTCTTGGCTCCCCCCTACCTCTGGACTGGACAGATTTTCATAGAATTTCCAAAATATCTTTAATACTTCTGTAAGGTCTGTGGTCATTTTCCTCGTCATAGACTCTCTTACCTTGATAGCACCCCTTTCTGTTTTGTGTTGTTTAATTCATGTGCAAATAGTTTGTGTTCTCTGAATTTGTCAAAAATACTTGCTTAGCAGCAATCTTTCTGTACTCACGCATGCTGTCCAAATATTCCCTTATTTTTCCTTTAACACTCAAGAATTGCTCTTCTTGTTCCATATGATTCCTCTTCATCTGCAATGCTTTTAAACTTTTCATAATCCTTCTAAATAATTCCTATTACTTCTTTTCCATCACTCTCTTTCTCATTTCCACCATATTTTTAAATTTCAGCTTCAATTTATCCTACTCCTAAGCTATCCCTTCTGAATAAGTTTGTACATATAGCAACTCTTGATTTGTTTTCACTACCCATTCCTTAAAATTGTCTTTTTAAATATGTATTTAGAAAACTGCCAATGTCTCATTCTTCCTTGATTACTCTGGATCTTTATTTTAGTCTTTATTGGCACATGATCTGAAAAAGTTTGGATACATTTCAAAACGGTCAGTTGTCACTCTCCAAAGCTAAGAATACAGCATCCATGGGACAGGTGACATCCCGGGCTGTGTAAGACATGAACGAGAGTATGAACTGGCACTTCACCTAAGTGTCATGTTTAATCATAGCCTCACCTCAGGTTTTGTGCCCACCGAGTGGCACAGAGCTACAGTTATCCCACTCCACAAGGGGGGATCCACCTTGGATCCTGGAAACTACTGTCCCATCAGTCTGATAAGCCTTATCTGCAAGGCCATGGAGCGTATTATCATGGAACTTATAAACAAAGACATTGGCAACCTTCAAACACTTGACCCCACCCAGTTTTGGTTAGTAAAGGGCCGATCTTGTCTCCTAAACTTGATTGACTTCTTTGAATCACTCTCCAGAGCCATGGACAAGGGTATGGTGGTCCACACAGCCTATCTAGACCTTGCCAAGGCCTTTGACACCATCCCCCACTCTGGAATCATAGATAAATTTACTAAGCTGGGCATTAATCCCTACGTCACCCAATGGGTTGCTAACTGGCTTACTGATGGAACCCACACTGTAAAAGTAGCCGACTCCAAATCCAGCTCCAGACAAGTGTCAAGTGGAGTACCTCAGGGTTCAATCCTGGGACCGCTCTTGTTTGGCATCTACTTCTCTGAAGTACAGGCCAACACTAAGGGACTCTGGCTAACAAAGTTCGCAGATGACTGCAAACTGGGAGCCATTATTGACTCCTCAAATGATGTGGATACTCTACAAAAGGGCCTTACAGAAACAGATGCTTGGTGCCAGAGCCATGGGCTCAAGCTCACTGCCAAGAAATGTATAGTTATCCCCTTTGGGAAAAAACATGTACTCATGAATTACCACATAGGTGGAAGTACACTAAACACTGAACATGTGATAAGAGACTTAGGGACACAGGTGGACAATGGTCTCACCTTCGATAACCACATTGCCACAACAGTCAGGAAATCCTTCTATGTGGCACACCTCATCATTAAGGGCTTTTCATCCAGAAAAAAGGAGGTCATTGTCCCACTGTACTCATCCCTCATTAGACCCATTATAGAATACAATGCCGTGTTTGGTATGTACCTCTCAAGACATCTGCAACAACTGGAAAGGCTGCAGAAATACTTAACTAAAAGAATCACAGGCCTAAAGCAGATGCCCTACACTGATTGCCTTAAAAATCTCCAGCTATACTCTGTTGCATATCGTCTACTCAGAGGCAATCTGTGCTTAACATACAAGGCCATGTCAAACCCAGAGCTTTTGGACATGCTACACTTAAAGAAATCCCAATCCCTCAGAGCCACACTCTCCGGGGATCTAAACCTTGTCATCACAATAAACAAAACATGCTGGAGGGATAGGTTCCTGACCCAGAGACTCCCCAGACTCTGGAATAGATTGCCCATACATGTCAAGCAGAGTGCCTCTTTGGCCTTCTTCAAAAGGAACCTTGACAATTGGATGGGAGAAAGGAAATTCACCCCAGGGATCATGTCAGTCGCCCTGCTAGACAGGGGTCCAGGGAAGTAAATAGCGTGGGAAGAAATAGCAAGGGAATTGCTATGGCTAGGCTTGTATAGGCCCTACGGCTGATAGCCTAGTACCAACCTATGAATACCCGCACTCTTCTGAAATATTTCTGTCCAGTCTATCTCAGTTATAGCACCTTGGAGAATGGTGTATACATTCTGTCAGGGTTCCTGCTAGTAATTTTATATCTTCCATTCCAAATATTCTCATGCATTTTTTTCATAATTTAACCTCTTTTGTTACACCCCACTCCCCCCCCCCGCCCAATATCTTCACTGTTACATATCAGGTTCCATTCCCTACCCATGAATAATATTTTGTGCTGGAAGTTAATTACCTCTCCCATAATTCTCTTAAGCTCAGTGGTTTAGGTGGAATACAAATGCATGCTAATGTAATTCTCCTCCCCTTGTTGGCCACCTTCTCCTCTTATCACTATTGGAGGCCTATTGCAATCAATATCATTATCCCTCTCTTCCTTTGTCCCCAATAACCTGCTGAATAACCTTTCTGGAATCCTTTCTTTGCCAAATTTACATGCTCATTTCTATCTAAATATTCCTAAAAAGGCTATGAAGAAATACAGGATGCACTGTGATCTTAGCAACCTTCTTTGTTCCTTTATCCACTGACCCAGCTGTGATTTTTCCCAGCTCCCAACTCCAAAAAGAGGTCCTTACTACATCTAATCATAAACCTCCAGATAAAATTGGCAAGTGGTTAGAATCACTGGAGAAAAAGTTGGATAGTCCAGTAATTCAGTCTCTAGAATTCTAAGATATCTCGGCTTTAGGTAAAAGCTTATTTTGCATTGTGCTTACAGTTTAGATAACTTTGATGCATCTTTGCTTGCTGAACATAAGTGTTATATGAATGGGATTGTTTCAAGTGTGACTCAGGATTTGTAAGATTCTTTGAGGAGCATCTTGGAAGGTATGGACACAATTTGTAGAAATGCAGCCACTTTGTACTGAGAAGGTATTCTTGGTTTGTGAGGATTTAAAAAAAATTTAATTTTGAATGCTCGTTTAAGTTCTGAATATGTACTTGATCCTGCTGCTACAGATATAGTTGGATTCATGGGGTATCTGGAATGTCCAGTATTACCAGGTACTCCCCATTAAGGCATCCAACTTCAAAGGGCAGAACAAACCAAATTCCCAGCCTAATAATATCCAGGGTGCCAAGAGGAAATGGCAGGAGGATAATGCTTCCAAACCAAATAAAAGGGGTTCCTTTCTCAAAAAAGGATCAATTCCCTGCTGACAAATGACTATGCTGAGTCCTGTCCCTCCTCCCCTTTCAACTTTTCTCCCAAGGTCTCACTCAACCTATCAGCCTGGCCTCAAATAGTGACAGAAAATTGTGTGCTGAGAACAATTCAGAGAGGATGTTCTTGGCAGTGAACAGAAGATCCTCCTCCCTTTAGGGAAATCCCCCCACACCCACCAGTCCAGACACACCTGCTCTCTCCGATGTTATAAAACTACTTTCTGCATCAAAAAAAGGAAAAGAATTACACTATATTTTGGTACTCAAAAATGAGTTGTCGTGGAGACCAGTGTTAGGTTTGTCTTATCTAAATAACCTTTTAAAGTACCCACTTTCAAAATGCTCACCTTGTAGATGGTCCTACCGCCTTCTTCTAGACCACTGTTGCATGGTAACTTCTAATCTGAAAGATGCTTATTACATTCAACTTGCTTCCAAGTATCTTATGCATTATATCAAGATGCATATTGTGGCCATCTCAGCTGGTCTTCCCATGTATCCCCCTCTTTCATCTCTTTTTATGGTCAAACAGCTTATAAAAGAGGTGTTACACTTGAAACTCTCACAAAAGCAAATTCCTCCTCCTTGGAATCTGAACTTTGTTCTTGAAAAATTGTCTGTCAGATATCAAAGTAATAAGCAAAACAGTTTATTACTCTGACATCTGTCAGGCACGTCTCAGAGCTGCAGGCTGTAATGGTGGGCCAACCTTATCTGATTTTTCCCAAGGACAGGGCTGTTTTACACACTAATCCATTTTTCACAAAAGTAATTTCTGCATGTATCTTTAATCAAGCCATCAGTCTTCCTGTTCGCTTTCTGGAACTCAAAAACAAGGATGGACAGATTCTGCATACCTTGGATGTGCATAGGAAGCTTGGTACTACCCTGACAGACCTACGTAATTCAGAAATGCTTAACAGCAGTTTTTTTTTTCTATTCTGTGGGTAAGAAGAGTCAGCCTGTCATTAAGCAAACAATTCCTTGTTGGTTGTCTGCTGCTGCTGTTCTAGAGGCAGCAAGTTGGTCCTCTTTTCATAAATTTACAAATTGAATCCTGTTGTAAGTACCAGAGTAGGCTTTTCAAGGGCTAGTCTCCATCAGGCTTCTGTATCCTTATCCTTCCTCGTCCCAGGTAGGATAAGCTTTGAAAATGTACCCATATGTCACTGGGGCAGTGTGAATGATGAACATAGTACACTTGTGTAAGTGTAACCCAAAAGGGAAACCAGTAAAATCCAAAAGCACTTGTGAAGCAGTATATCCAGTGTGAAATAAACAGTTTATTAAAAGACCAGAAAAAAAGTACTTTAACTGAATCACCGCATTTTCATTTCAAGATGACTTCAGATAAAATTCAACGTAAAACTATTACATTTATATATCAAAAACTCCAGCTATCAATTATACACCATCCAATAATAGTCAAACACTCATTAAAACAAGTTACAAATTAGAAAATTAATCTCAGTACTTCTTATATATAAATATGCTATACGTAAATAAATAATGCATCCCCTATTAGGCCAATACTTGCGGCAAATGGGTCCAAGATTCATTCCCTTGCCAAAGTTTTGGATTCTAAGATAAAAAAAAATGTCCATGGAAGATAGTGGAAAAAGGTTGTCTCAGAGTGCTATGGATTAATTTAAGGAATCTAATTTTGTTGGTGCGCTGAGAAAAGTGGTTGGCCAGCTTTCAGAGTTAGTAGAAATGCTCACCCCTGCATTTGAAACTTCAGCTTCAGCTTTGAATGGCAGCTCTCTCCCTGGGAATCGAGAACAGTTGAGAAGAATTAGGAGAGAGAGGTGGGAGAGTGGGAGGGAAGCAGTTGATTTTCAAGATGGTGGATGAGCAGTACAGAATGAAGGAGATGCAGTTTTTTTTTTCAAGATTGCAGCCTTTTTCTAACCGTTCTGACAATATGCCTAGAAGGAATGGGGTCCATGAAGAAATAAATGGTGACTGTTTCAGAAGGACTTTTCAAAAAGGTGACTGTAATTACCACACAATTTTCATTATGTTAACAACACACCAGTTTCTGTAATGATAATCTAGAGAATTCTGTAGATGTGGTTATTGGAAATAGGCAGACTTATCATTCTAATCGTTTGTTTTTGCATGAAATTATGTTGAAATATAAGACATTGTTGGCTGAAAAATGCTTATTTGAGACAGTGTGTTAAAAAATATATAGTGCCTAAAGGCTTAAGAGTGTTTAAGTATCCTAACAATGTCATAGAAGGCATAGAATTTCATGCTGAACTTTTGAAAATATTTGATGCACGTGGGCTAGAAATAGTTAATGCTATTATTAAGGGGAATGAGAGAAACCTCGATTTTTTATACAAGAAAATATGAGAGGTTAATACTTGGATTGTGAATGATTTGCTTTTTACTGTTGATAAAGAAAAGAACAATTATTATGATATTATGATCAGTATTGATGAAAAGTGCTCAAACATGATAAAAAAAAAACTAAGAAATTAGAAAGGGACAATATAGATTATGGGGAAAGCAGAGCATACTGCAAACCAAAAAAGGCACTTTCTTTTGAAGAGAGCTGGATGGAGTAGGAAAGAACCAGTGTTAGAGAGACAGGTGATTAATGGGGAAGGGGGTTTGAACAGAGTAATTCTAGAGATGATAGGTCAGTGCATTTGGAAGACCCTTTAGAACCCACCCCAAGGAGGTCCAAACGGATTCAAAACCATTCTCCCCCCAGTTATTGCTATCGACCCAACAGGGGGAGAGGGAGGGGGAGAAATTAATATTAGGTGACCATCAAATAACTAAAGAAGGGGTTAAATACGTGAAAGACAGCTACAATATTTATAATGATAGTTCAGAGCTAGTTACTGATGTTTATTTTACATTGTTTTCTAAGGGGTTTACTTTTGTCCGTAGAAGGAAGGGTCACATCAATAAAGTATTGATAGATCTAAAGCTTTTTTGAGGAAGAAGAATTTTGAAATATTGTGTGCTGGGAGTAAACATCCTGAAACAGAGGGTGGTGAGTTATATAAGAAAAGCACATATACCCCCCCCCCTTTACATCTGCAATTAAAGAACCTGGAAATGGTTTTGGAGAGTCACTTAAGGACAGGGCTTATTGAAAATACATTTAAGTCTAGTCCGACTGTAGAAGAGAAACATTTACTAAGATATATTCAAGGAAACAGGATCCTTAGAGTGATGAAGCCAGACAAGGAGGATGGAACAGTGCTTATGGATAACATTATTTATACTGGTTAAAATGATGGAAATTCTTAATGATGCTTATAAGTACACTATAGTATCTAAGAATAAGATTAATTTAGTCTATCATAAGATAAACTTTGTTCTTAGAAAGTTACATCATGAGGACTTGTTAAATAAAAAAAGTTTTTGACTACTTATACAATGCTGACCTTATTATTACAACCTTGTTTGGTATACCAAAGGTACACAAGGATTTGGAACCCCCTCCTTAGGCCAATACTTGTGGCAGATGGGTCCAAGATGCATCACCTTGCCAAATTTTTGGATTCTAATATTAAAATATTTTCATTTCCACCCCACAATTTTTTTAAGGACTCGTGGGACCTGTTAGTCTTAAAAGTGAGGTTTATAGAAATGAAATTATTTTTGTAACCATAAACATGGTGGATTTATTCACCAGTGTAACCCATAATGAAGGTATGGTTTGATCCAAAGAAGAGTTAGGGGAAAGGAAATGTATGTCAGAGAATGATATTCAGGTTTGTGTAGACCTTATGAATTTAGTGTTACCAAATATTTTTTTTTTATTTTGAAGGAGAATTTTACCAACAGAGATCCAGAGTAGCCATGGGGGCTAGTTGTGCCCCAACTTTTTTCAAACCTAATACTTTGTGTATGGGAGTAGAAATATATTTATAATTCAAATTATACTGGATGGTTGGACCTTATACAAGAGATTCCTGGATGACATTTGTATTTTGTGGGTGGATTCCAAAGAAAAGTTAATGGAATTTATTAAATATATTAATGGAACTGCCCATTTTCTAAGATTCACCCATGAAATAAATGAAGTCATGACTTATTTGGATGTGTCTATTACCAAAGTTGTTAAGGACAAGAGGTTTAAGTGTAAGATTTATAGGAAGAATAGTTTCTCTAACTCTTATTTATATCATACAAATGACCATCCTTTTAGGCAAAACAGCAATTTAGTAAAAGTACAATATGTCCATACAAGTAGAATGATATCGGATGAGGATGATTTTGTCCAGGAAAGTAGATATTTGAATAGTATGTTTCTTGAAAGGAAATACACAGAGAAATGAACAGATGGGGTACAGGAAGATGTTACAGTGGGTAGAAAAGATGAATATCGACATAGTAGGTTTGGGTGAAGCTGGTGAAAATGTTAGCAAGGGGTAACAATAGCGATGAGAAGGGTGGTAGTATGGATGGTGCCTTTGTCATAGATTATAATGGGGATGCCAGAGGAACTGCTAAGATCATTAGGGAGGAATGGAGGACATTTTTTCAATTTAATGATTTAGATGTGCTTTTTAGGAACCCCCTCAATATAGCATATAGGAGGGCCCAGAATATAAAGGACTTGGGTAGAAAGTAAGGTTAGGACTAAGGGAAATAAAAGGATTTTATTATCATTTAAGTGTGTTGCATGTGCCCAGTGTACTCATATTGCCCACAGAGAAAGTGTTTTTTTTTTATTGACAAGTAGGAACAAAGTTATTAAAGGGACTTCCCTTTTCTAATAGCAGTAGTCAGGGGTTAATGTATTTGGCTACTTGTGAATGCTGTAATACATTCTATATTGGTAAAACAAAAAGGACCCTAAGGAGAAGAATATATTAAAATTACTATGATATAAAAAATAAGAATGAGAAGAATAGTTTATGTAAGCATTTGAAAGGTTGCCCAATGCAAAATACAAGTTTGTTTGTGATAGAATTAGTTCCTTTTGACTTTAAGGGGGTTCTTGGGAAAGCAAAACTGAGTATTGTGAACTGTACTGGCAACTAATCCTGAAAGCTAACAGAAACCCAGGACTTAATGAGAATTTAAGTATAAGTTCAGTATTAAAAATGAGAAAGGCTAGATTATGAATTATTTTTTATATGGTTAACATTTTTGAACTTTATTTTTTTCTACTTCTGTCCACCTCCATTTTGTGATTTGGCCACTGGATGGTAATAAAGAGAGATTAATATTTTGCTGTTTTAAATGCAGAAAGGTTTTAAGTTTTTAATTTACTTGCATAACACTTTTATATGTAAACTTTTTTTATATGCACCAACTTCTAATATTTATAAATTTATAAGTTTTTAATTTCGTATATCGGATGCATTATTTATTTATAGCATCTCTTATATATAAGAAGTACTATGATTAATTTTTAAATTTGTAACTTGTTTTAATGAGTGTTTGACTATTATTGGATGGTGTGTGATTGATAGATGGAGTTTTTGATATATACATGTAATAGTTTTATGTGGAATTTTATCTAAAGAAGTCTTGAAACGAAAACACGGTGATAAAGTTAAAACGTTAACTTTTTTTGCTGGCCTTTTAATAAATTGCTTATTTCGCACTGGATATACTGCTTCACAAGTGCTTTTGGATTTTAACAGCTGCACAAGTCCTACTTACCTCTAACAGTACATGTTTGAATTTCACACTGCCTCAGTGTCAACACTCGCCCATCATCTGCTTTGTTTTGTATATAGCCCGATAGTATCCAACCTTGTGATGTTGGTTGCTTTGATTATTTGTCTTGATGTTTTTTGGCTGCATATTGATTGACTTCATGCAATTTTTGCTTCTGGTCCTCCTTGGATCTTGCTATTTAACTCTAAAAGCCTGAACATCTGACTTCCTGTGACAGGGTTATGCTTCCCCAATGAGAAGGGCTTAACTGATTCCCTGTCACAGGGAGTAAGTGGCGGGAATTCTAAACTCTGAAAAGCTATCAGTGTGGGTTTGTGCAGGCCCAGAAACCTATATGCTACTGAGGCAGTGAGAAATTTGAACATCTACTGTTATAGGTAGGTAAGACTTGAAGAACTGTACTTTTGTCATCTTCTTCCTTTCCTCAGTCACCCAGCACCAGTCCCTGGTTCAGATCCAACATTCTACTAGCTTTTTTTCATCAGCTCCTGTACATTTTTCTGTTGCTTAATCATTTTTCTATGAAACAATGGAATAGGTTTTACTGGCAGGTTCTATCTCTGTGCTATGCCCTTGTCAGGGGACTGAGAAGCAAAATTCCTTTCAACCTGCTGTCTAACTTTTTGCTGGATAAACCTTTATTTCCTCCTTTACTTGTTCTGCATCCAAGATCATCTTTGCTCCCTCTGAAAAATATATTAGAAAACTAGCTGGATATAGCAAATTGAATCTCACTCTTGCCTCTTGACACTCTTCTGATTGTAGAGATAAACCTGCTTCTCTCCTGCTTGGCAAAAGGTGAATAATCATTTTCCACAAACACTGTGTTCTCAGTTGGTAATACTTTACCCTCCCATGATTTTGTCTGTAGCAGCTCCGTCTACTGATATGACTGCATTTTTCCTAGTTATATGTCTTGGCTTCTTGCTCATTGGCCATATCTGGGGCATAAACATCATGTGCCTTTCTATTAACAAATCTCGTTTTGAATTACCAATCTAGTTGGTTATTTGTACTTTAATAAAATTAATGCAATCTGTTTCTTCTAATGTCTCTGGTACAACACAAAATGTCAGGTTTTCATTGTGTGCTGTATTCTAGCTGTAGCATTTTTGAAGCATTTCTTCTTGAGAGGCCACATATTCAACCAGTCTTTCCCTTATTTAAACCTCTGATTTCTGCAGTTTTATCAGTTTGTCTGAAAATCCATTTAAAGCTTCTGTCCTTTTCAGCATTTTGTCACTTGATTGTGTGTATTACTGCAGCCTCTCACTTAAGCAATTCTGAATATATTTGATTAACCTTTTCCTCCAGATTACTGGAAGCTATCTCCTGTACTGAGGCTGAGACCTGATCTTTTTTTTTTTTTTTTTTTTTTGCTGAACAGCCGCGAGGGTCTTCTCCACTAGAGTATTTTCTTCTCCTTTTCTATTTTCTTTTCTTTTACTTTCTCTATATTTCTTAATTGCTGACATCCAGGCAGTATAATTACTAAGCAGTAATTCATTTTTACCCAAAATAACCAAGTTTCACTGACTACATTCCAAAGTTTGTTTTCACATTCGGAGAGCTCTAATCAAGCTTTTGTTAAGTTTGCAGCCATCATACCTCTCAACATCTTAGAACAAGAAAGCTGGACAAAGCCATATATAAAAGTGGGACAAAGGTCCCAAAATAGAGACAGTTTTCAGATATTGCTCCTATAAACTTAGAAAACTGATAGAATAACAGGTTTTGCATTATCATGAAATTTCTGAAAGGTATAGTCTGTAACTCACATGCCTGTCATTATTTTCTAACTTCAGTCTTCAGTGCTTTGCCACTAATTTGCCAGAAAATCACAATTTTATGAAAAACAGACCAAAAAATGAGGCAAAAATCTAGACATTCTTTGAAAATCTGTACAGGTGAGAGGTATGCATATTGGAAGCCCCCTTTTTATTATTTCTCTTAGTCCTTGTATTCTGCAGATCTGTACCTCCAGCTCGGCTTTAACTGGTGCTTTATCTTACTCATCTTGCAGCTTTCCTTGCCACCTTTCCACTTCTGTTTGTTGTCCTGCTGTTTATATGAGCTGACATCCTGGCATACTGTGATTGAATCTTTTCAAACAAAATGCTTCTCTTTATGTCTGGCTTGAGAAACAGACCTCAATTCCTCCTTTTACTCTTGTTCACTAGTCTTTCTTTCTGGATTGTTGTTTTCTCCCTGGAAGTACTATTTTAATACAAATTTGTGCAGGCCCTATGCAGACATTCGACTTAAGCAGCCATCTTGGCGGGCTTCTCTAGCACCACCAAAAATGTTTTCTTTCCCCAAACTGGCTTTCCTCCTCTTTGCGTCCTACCTCCTGATACTGCACCAGCTATCTGTAACTTAAGTGCTCTATTTTCACTATTCTCAGTCCTCTACAATGTCTGTGTTGGTTGCCTGCCTCTTGGTATAAGCAAGCAGTTTTCTGTCCTTCCTGTACTCAGCATAATAAGATCCCCTCCACTATTCTCTCTCTCTCTTAAGCTCTCCTTTCCTCCTTTAGTTTTATTGTTAGTGTGTTGCTATTTGGCTTTATCTTCTCCTTACAGCACATCTCATAGGAAAAAGTGAGCAGGTTTTCATCAGGTTAGTATTATTATATGTGATTGATGTTTCTATGCCTGATCTATTACAGCAGAATGAGACAGTAAGCCTCCCTATAGGGCCCTTTATGTGCATCTAATATTCTAATTCCTCGTCTCCATACCTAACTTTTCTCTGTCACTTTCTGTACCTGCCCCATGGCCCTGTGAATACTTTTGTGAATTCCTGTCCATCACCTATTCTGATAGCCCATTCCATTAGTCCACAAAAGTTAGTGACTATGTTATTAATTGCAAACACCTTTGTGTCAACATGCAACTAGAATAATTCAGATCTGCAATGTTAGGTGCACCAGTATAGTTAGGTGTTTTAGTTCCTATATAATTTATCAGTTCCCCCAAAACTGCACTTATTGTTCTTTATAATTCACATTTTGTCTAGTATGAATTAAATTAACTGATATTTTCAAAGGAACTGGGGCAGTTACACGTATCATGTCATTGTGAAGTGTAGGCAGACACCCCCATTGACCAATGATTTATTTTCTGTAATTTATCGTGTTTTCTTGTTCTCTCAATGTCTAGGGCATCAGATTCAGCCCCCTTATTGTGTTGGAACCTAATGTAATCCAAATGCTTGAAACTAAAATCAGGTAAAATGTTTAAATACGGAATAAAAAGGTTTTGACATCTTTCAGGCTGCGTCATACAAAGGGACAGATGTATAGAGACAGACAGAGACAAAATACTCTCAGTTCCACTTGTATATTAAAAAACATGTAGAGTTCACTTTTCTTTTATTTTCTTTTGTGTAGTTGTAATGGTTACTTTCAGAAAGACAGACTTCATTTGCTCTGATTTATACATTTCATCTGTTGTGTCTATATACTAACTTGTGTAAGGGTGTATTGTATTTCTTTTACCACATTTTTATACTTTGTTTTTGTGTTTGTGTAAACTATTTTTGTTGTGCAAGTGCAACCCAGACAGTTTTGATCAATGCTTTTTCCTAGTGAACAGACATAAATAAAATAAATAAATTGTGATGTCACATGAAGCACTGTCTTCTTGAAGAGATATAAATAGATTTACAAAGCAGTTATGACCAGAAAGACAACATGGAAAAATAACTTGCCTAATTATTGTAGTTGTCACTGTTGTCTAATGTATCAATGCTAGGCAAGTTTTTAAAAACAGCAAATCTAAAATAACATTTGCAATGAGTATATTTTGTGGACAAGGTCCAACATTACCTGGAATCCATAATGTTTCTTTCTCTGGCATATAAAAAGTGATTGGCCAGATATTGCATGTAGCGCTCTCATTTCTGCTTCTTATTAAATTTCACATTAAAACCTTCACTTCTGAACCTTTTTTAAGATTGTTGTGTTCCATATATGCAGTTTGCTGTTTCTGCACTATTAATGTATTTTTCAATTTTGTTGTTTCTCTTCATTGATATCTTCATCTTTCACAGGGTCCTAGAGCCCTAGATGGAGCTAAGGGGGACATTGGAGAGAAAGGAGACAGGGTAAGACAACAACTTGGATTTATTTTTCCTTTTACACAAAATAAGGTGCCTCGTACTTGTAGATAAATGGATGTGTATAAGGCACAGCTGGTACATGTAGATGAATGGATCTCTATGTCCAGACAGGGTAAACAGGGAGAAACAAGAAGGGAACTGGCTTCATTTGATTGGTTACTGTTAATTAAATGTTAATACATGCCTTACTAATCAGAGCACACTGTTTATGGGATCTCAACACAGAGGCAATGCTGACTCATTCTTTATTTTTTCTTCTACAATTTCTTTTGAATTAAAAGAAATCATGTCCCTGTTTATGCAAATACTGTTAGTGGGTAAATGGAGTTGCCTGCTTCTGGTACAGCAGGTATAACTTTTGCTTAGATTTGTGAGATGTTTGGAGTTTATAAAAGAAAACATGCTTACTGGTGAGTAGAAGTTATTGTATTCATAACTCTACTACTACTGCTGCTGTTGCTATTCCTGTTGTTTGATGGCAGTGAATTGATGGGTTATAAAATGAAATAGATCAGCATAGTGTACAGTACTGGCATGTATCAACATGATCATATCTTTATTAACCCCCTCTACATGTTTGTCCTTTAGCAGAAAGATTGGAACAGCAAAAAAAAATGTTTGCATTGCCAATTGCTGTGGGAACTAGGGCATAAATTACAAAGTTAGAAAGAAGAAGGAGGAATCTAATTTTAAATGCTTGGATTTCTCCAAAAGTTTTTATTCAGCTCTTAATTCCTCTGCACAGCATGTAAACAGCTGGGAATGTCCATGATGCTGAGTAAATGACGAGCTCTATGAGGAAAAACACATTTCAGGATGAGCAACCAGACATAACAGACACAGATTTTTCTTGTAACCCAATACACCACATTTTCCAGAAAAAAGAAAAATTGGCATCATGCCATCTCTAAAGTGTGTGTGTTTGTGTGTGTGTGTGTACATACACACACATACATGTGTGTGCACATATATATATATATATATATATATATATATATATATATACATACACACATATATATATATATATATATATATATATATATATATATATACATATACACTAGTGCAGTTGTAACAGATGGATTTACTTGCAGCAAAAATGTAAACTTGAAACTTATATGCAAGGTTTCCCCTTCTGTTGTAACCTGTTATGAATGTATTTCATTAACTGAAGATAGCAAGACAGCTACATAACTTGAATAATGTTGTTCTTGGTTTGATATATAATGCACATTATGCTAACGGCAGTGTTGTGTTGAGATGTATTTTCATATCTTCTTAACCTGAAAAGGAGCAAGTGTTGATCTGTACACTTTACACAGCTCATATTCACTTAGGCAATTTACAAAAGTGTAGAGAGAAGTCTTACTTTCAAGGTGACCTCTGTAAAGGATATTCCCCAGTAATGTCTACTATTATTATAGCCTACAGTTAGTTATTCACTGTCAGTTTTTATTTTGATTCATCTTAAATCTGTCTTCTTTTAGTTATTTTTATTGATTTGTGTTTATGAAACATTAACTTGTGATTTCTTGTTTACATTTTTATTTAATTTCATTTTCTTTTAGAATGTGATACATATATCTTTATTGTTGTGCTGAGTAATATTTGCTTAGCTACATTTGGCTTAGGCTATGTATGAAACTAATAATGTTAAGTTGTCTATCTCGCCTTCATTCTTGCTGGATGGGTTCGGAGCCGATCCTCGGCTCTGACTCGGCCAATACTAAAGCTCGAGAGCTAATTCCACCGGCTCGAGGCTCCCCCATATCCCACAATGCTAGGCGGTAACTCCTCAGATCTCGTTTGCCGCTTAGCTGACGAGGTGCTCTTTCCAACCGGCTCTGCAGGTTAGTTACTTTATATAAAGTTTTACTAAAATAGACCCCCTTTAAGTTAGTTTTTTCAGTAGTAGTTAGTTAATTAAGTAGTCTTTACCACTCCCTTCCAAATTTTCCCTTTCTAAAATAATTTTTCAAGAGTTCTTCCCTTAGGCCTTTAGGCCCCTTCCCACCCCTCCTAGTAGTTGGAGTGACTGTGTTTTTCTAGGGAATTTTTGTTAAGATAGTTACTTATTTTAAGTTTAGTGTAATCTGTGTGTGTGTGAGTGTGATTGATTGCACTACCCTTTCTTTAGATATGTCTAAAGAATCGAAGGTCTCAGTCTTTAAGAAGTGTGACTCGTGCTGTCAGAAGATGTCTCTGACAGACGGTCACACTTCTTGTGTATATTGCCTGGGACCTTTACACCTGCAGGACTCTTGTGCTGTCTGTCATGGTTTCAGCCCTAGAGTCCTGCAGGAACGTAAACATAAGCTAATTTTAAGAGGCTTATTGAAGCCTGAGGGTCCCCCGACACAGTCTATGTCGGGGAAACCTTCTAAGTCCTCCAGGCAGTCGGCTCCAGCGTCTGAGCCGTCCTCCAGAGGTTCAAAGACCGTTTTAACGGTTCAACCATCGGCTCCGGCCGGGGCCGATGATTCTAGCCCTACCACACATACTGTGTCCTCGGCTCCGGCTGGAGCCGAGACAGATAAGTCTAAGTCGGTTCCAATACTCTTGTTGGAACCGATTACTAGAAAGCGGTCCAGGTCTGCTTCTATCGGCTCTGTTCATTCGGCTCCAGCCTCACCGCTCTTGTCTGAACGGAGCCATAGGTCACACTCCTCTAGGTCCTCCAGACTTTCGGACCATGATTTGCAGAGGGTGGTGAGTAGACTTCTTAAGTCCGAGGCACTGGCCCAGATGTTACACAGCCCGACTCAACAGTCGATGGCTGCCCCTGTTCCATTAAACATTCCTCCTCCGACTCTATTGAGTTCGGAGCCGGTGCTGCTCAGAGCCAAGACTGTGGGAGCGTCGGAACTGATACCTTTCCTTTCGGCACCATCATCTGGTCCGATCTCCTCCTTGGAGGGATCTCGGCGCCGGACTTCCCTCGTCGGCTCCGAGGGGGCGAGTGGCATTGGACCCTTGTCCGACCCCGCTCTCCCTCTCGGTGCTTCGGCGCTGGTTAGTTCGGCTCTGACATCGGCTTCGGAGCCATCCTTGTCAGTGCCGGGAGTGGTTTTCAGCTCTTCGGAGCGGAGACCTCTGTCCCTGCCTGATAGGGGTGCCTTTGAGGTCATGCGGAGCATGTTAGAACCTGGTTCTACTCCACAGTCTGCTCCATCAGCTCCTCCCTCTACAGTGCCTGCGGTGATTTCTTCTCACCCCCTTGCTTCGAACCATAGAGAATCTGCGCCTCAAGTATCCCCAGTGGGAATTTCCTCCTCTTCCGAGGCCTCTCCTGATCTTGCAGAAGAGCCCCCTAGGAAGAGACAGTGCAAGAGGAAGCACATTAACTCCCCTGAGTCTGTCACCTCTGACACTGATTTGGAAGATTCTGAGGGTTCCCCTCGTTCCCCCTCTGAAAATGTCTCCTTTGCAGACATACTAGAAATCCTGAAGCAGAGGGGGAATTGGCCAGCCCTTAACCCTTCAGAGGACGAATCAGTGTACCTTGAGGCGTTTGGTTCTCGACCTTCCACCTCCTGGGTGTCCCCTCCCTTTGACCCACTCATGGAAGTGGTGGCGAGGAAGGCTTGGACGGCTCCTGACTCGGTGGAACCCACCCCTAGGAGGCCGGCCAAATTTATCACTGCCCCCAAAGACAAGGAGTTTTTGTCCAAAGGTGTCTCTGTGGATGCCATGGTGGTGGCTGCTGCCACCAAGAAGGAATTAGCGGATCCTTCGGTACCTGTTCATCCTCCTAATAAGGAATCTAAGACCATGGACAGGTACGGTAAGCGGATGTTTTCATCAGCGACCTTTTCCATGCGTTCGCTGAATTACCTGTGTCATTTCACTCGTCTCCAGAGGGACTTGCTCAAGGATATGAGTGAAGTGTTGAAGGACCCATCAGCTGTGGGGTTTCAAGATAGGATGAATTCCCAGCTGGCTACCCTTAATTCAGTAGTTAACTCCTCCATGCGCCTGGTTTCGTATGCGGCTGATGGAGCGAGCAGAGCCGCAGGTACAGGGGTGGCTTTACGTCGCCATGCCTGGATGCGGCTATGTAGCTTTGCGGACCCTTTCAAGGTGTCTTTCACTAACTCCCCTTTTGACGCATCATCTCTCTTTGGTCCACAAGTGAAGGATACTCTGACAAGGTGCGAGGTAGAAGGTAAGACTCTTTCTGCCATTTGAGTCCGTTTTTCTACCCCTTCTCGGCCTTACCCCAAAGGTCAGAAGGGGGGGTAGATGTGGTTCCGCAAACAACCACAAGGAGTCTTACCGGACGCACAGAGTCGTTTCCCCTCTAGAGGCAGAGGTGGGAATAATAATAATAGACGCCGTCCTTGAGGCAGAGGGGGCCCGCAGAATCAGGGTAGTCGAGAAACCTTCTCTGACAAACCCTTTCAGCACCCCTGAGGGGTTGCCCGACAGTCGGGGGAAGATTATCTCTGTACCCAAAAACCTGGCTTTCCCTTACTCAAGACAAGTGGGTGCAGTCTATCATATCCGAAGGCTACAGAATCCCTTTCATTCGCATCCCAAAACAGTCCGGAAAATCCCTTCCAGACATTCCACCCAGTCAAAGGGAACAAGCAGCACTAGAAATTTCAAAGCTGCTAGCAAAAAGAGCCATTCAACCAGTTCCAGCAGACCAACAAGGATCCGGAATTTACTCCAAATTCTTTTTGGTTCCAAAGAAAACAGGGGACTGGAGACCCATTTTGATCTCAGCAACTTGAACAAGTTTGTCAAGAAAACAAAATTTCAGATGGTCACGCTGCAGTCCATCCTGCCCTTTCTGGGCCAGGACAACTGGATGTGCTCCATAGATCTCCAGGATGCGTACTATCACATCAAAATGAACAGACGATCCAGGAGATTTCTCCGCTTCAGGCTAGGGGCCAGTCATTTTCAGTTCAGGGCCCTGCCCTTTGGTCTCACTACAGCCCCCCGAGTGTTCACCAAATGCATGGCAGTGGTCGCCGCTCATTTGAGGGGCCAGGGATTCCAGGTGTTTCCGTATTTAGATGACTGGCTCCTGACTGCCACCACCAGGCATCTACTTCTCTTAGCCAGAGACTACACCTTACGAACCTGTCAGACTCTAGGCATCTCTGTAAATTACGAAAAGTCTGTATTGTCGCCTTGTCAATCTATTACCTTTATAGGTGCAAGATTAGACACAGTCAGTCTGTCAACCAGACTTACAGAACAAAGAGTAGCAGACATTCACAAGCAGGTTTCCCTTATCTTACGACAAAACAAGGTCAAGGTCAGATTGGTGTTGAAAGTCCTAGGGGTTATGGCAGCGGCTATTCCTCTCCTCCCCTTAGCCCGCTTTTACATGAGGATTCTTCAGTGGATGCTTTTCACTCAGTGGTCCTTTCAACTTCTTCCTATGTCCCACACTATCAGCATAACTCAGTCATGCAGGAATCATCTTCTCTGGTGGGTCACATCCCCCCAACTTCTTCTAGGAAGACCCTTCACCCCCCCCACCCCCGGCTGCAACTCTGACAACGGACGCCTCCCTGATAGGGTGGGGGGGGGGCATTACCAGGGCAGGACAGTCCAGGGCACGTGGCAGCTGATCGAGTGCCACTTGCACATAAATGTTCTAGAGATGAGAGCAGTGCTTCTAGCGTTGCAAGCCCTTCAAAACTCTCTTCCCAAGGGAACTATAGCAATTCAGACGGACAGTATGTCCGTAGTGTGGTACATCAACAAGCAAGGCGGAACCAAATCTTACCCCTTATGTCGAGAAGCACTCAGACTGTGGCAATGGGCGATCTCTTCTCAGCGCTTCCTGATAGCAACGTACATTCCCGGCAAATCCAATGTGACAGCAGACAGATTGAGCAGAGCAATCCTCATGCCTCACGAGTGGTCTGTGAAGAAATCAGTGTTGGAAGAAGTTTTTCGAACTTGGAGTAATCCTTGCTGTGATCTTTTTGCCACTCCCCAAAGCAGCAAGTGTGCTGAGTTCTTCACTCTCTTTCCCCTACCAGGTCATCCCATCAGAGACGCTCTAGCTCACGATTGGCCTCCGGGACTTCTGTATGCTTTTCCCCCCTTCCCACTGATACCTCAGCTGATTTGGAAAGCCATTGCTCTGAAGGCCTTAATGATCCTCATTGCCCCTTATTGGCCTCGACAAGTTTGGTTTCCCTTTCTTCATCATTACCTTTTGGCACAACCATGGCATCTGGACCCAGTTCCAGATCTCTTGATCCATCAATCGGGTCAACTGCACCAATCCCTTTCTTCTCTGAACCTCACAGCGTGGTTCCTCCAATTCCAACCTTAGCCAGGCTTCCCTTAATATCTCACTCAGAGATATTTTGATAGCTTCTCATAAGTCTTCTACCCGGAAGATTTATAGCAGCAAATGGAAACGTTTCTCTTTATGGGCAGTATCCAGGGAAATAGACCCCTTTACTGCTCCTATTCAGTCCATTCTTGATTTCCTAGCTGAGCTTTTCCAAGCAGGCTCTTCTCCTTCTACTATCAGGGTTCAATTGGTGGCTATATCTAATTTTCATGTGGGAGTGTCATAGTCTACTATCATGTCCCACAAACTCTGTAAGGCTTTTCTGAAAGGAGTCTTTCTTCTTCAGCCCCCTGTCAAGGATCCACCTCCTCCATGGGATCTGAACTTGGTTCTAGCATCTTTGATTCTACCCCCCCTTTGAACCTGCAGCTTCATGTTCTATGAAGTTGCTGTCTTGGAAAACACTTTTTCTAATAGCCATCACTTCGGCTAGAAGGGTTTCGGAACTTCATGCTCTATGCTGTCGTCCCCCGTATCTAATTTTTCCCAAAGATAGAGTATCCTTGCGTACCGATCCATCTTTTTTGCCTAAAGTGGCCTCTCAAACAAACCTGAATCAAACTATTGATCTCCCAGTTTTTTTCCCCAATTATGGCAACAGGTCAGAACAGAAATTGCACTCTTTAGATGTTCATCGCCAACTAAGGTATTATTTAGACAGGACTAAACAGTTTAGAAAAACAGACCAACTGTTTGTTTCCTACGCGGAAGGCAAGATGGGTCTTCCAGTCTCTAAAGTGTCACTTTCGAGATGGCTTACATCTACGATTACCTTTATTTATGAGATCAGACACCAACAATTGCCCTCTAAGCCTAGAGCTCACTCTACAAGGGCCTTAGCCACATCCATAGCCTTTCAGGATAGGCTTCCTATTGATTCAATTTGTTCAGCAACGACTTGGGCTTCACCTCATACCTTCATTTCTCATTACAAGTTGGACATAGCCTCCAGAGACCATGCCAACTTTGGTTCCACTGTTCTCAAGAGTCTGTTCCGATAGGCCACCCGGGACAAGGTGCTAGGGACGCGGTCCCATCCAGCAAGAATGAAGGCGAGATAGACAACTTAACATTAAGAAGTTATGTACCTACCATAACGTTCCATGTTAGTTGTCTTCTTCTCGCCTTCTTTCTTGCGTCCCACCCTCCATCCCCCTAGCCTGGACAGACCTAGAGGAGATTGTTTTGTGACCTTTCCAAGCCTTTCTCCCACGGTTTACCACCTCTATATTTCCTCTGTTAGGTTTAAGTCACCTCACAGTCAGCCCTATAGAGGTGGATTACCCTTCTCCATGTTATGGAGCTTTTTTCTTGCTTGGCCTAGCTTTCAAACGAGATCTGAGGAGTTACCGCCTAGCATTGTGGGATATGGGGGAGCCTCGAGCCGGTGGAATTAGCTCTCGAGCTTTAGTATTGGCCGAGTTGGAGCCAAGGATCGGCTCCGAACCCATCCAGCAAGAAAGAAGGCGAGAAGTATCATAGTACCTGACCATCTCAAATCAAACTTAAGTAACCACTTGGCCACCAATGATAACATTATAAATGGAAGCAAAGTACACCCACCCAACTGGGGGGGTTGTGCCCCCCACATCCACCCCTACTTAAATATACCAACTCCAAGATCACACTAGAAAGGAGAAAAGGCAAAGTTCACCATGGTGGCCAAGTGGTTACATTCCCAGAGAAGAAATACAGTGTTCCAGGAGTTTGTGATTGCAAACTTCTGATGTTTTTATCTTGCTGTTTAGAACGTAAATGAAATGGGATGTCAATGTTTTAAAGTAGCCCCATATATATATATATATATATATATATATATATATATATATATATATATATATATACACACACACACACACACACACACACATCTATATGCATATGTTCATAATATCCTTTACAACTATACTAAATTTTCATTATTTGACACCCACTCCTTTTTCCATAACCACCATCTGATTTCTGATTTTACTTAATACTGTTGCTAAAATCCATTTACCATTAAACATAGTTTCATTTATTCTTTTGTTCCATATAACCATATGACATAACTTCTCTATTTGTTAACATATTCTTTATCACTACTCTTACAATATACAAATTTAATCATATTCATGTTTAATTTGTCCACTTCTTTTATATCTTAGAAAAGGTCTTGTTTACATACATAACTTTTTACTCTTTTTACATTTCAAAAACACATGTTCCATAGTTTCTTCTTGACAATTTAAACATATTCCATTACTTTTTTATATGGTGTATTTCCTTTTACTGGTAATCTATCTATTACCAGTCTCCACACAAACTCTTGACATTCTGCTTTCTCATTACACCATTTGCTTATTATTTTATAGCTTTATTTTTTCAGCTGTTAGATATTTTTTTCATGGCTTTACATAGTAATGCTTTATCATTACATTCTTATGTCATAGTTTTCTTTTTCTATATCATCAGTTATTTTCCACAAAAATATTTTTTTTCTTTGTAACACATTATTTCTTCATTTATACACTCTTTCTCTCTCTCTCTGTCTTTTTCACCATACCCCAAAATGCATCTTACTTGTATGTAAACAATGTTTCTTGTAATCTTTCATCTTTCATTTATCTATGTAACATTTTAAACAAATTTACTGAAGCAGCATATACCACTGGATTATTTAACTTTAAACCTCCTTCCTCTACTTACAAAATGTTTAATTTAGAACCCCATATAAATGAAAAATTATCTGCAGTAATTAATTTTAAAATACTGTTGGCAGCATAAATACACTTGATAAGTATGCTGTTTTCCCATCAGTACTGAATTTGTCAAATACGGCTTTTTTTCTGAATAATTTACATGTTTGTCTTTCGGCTATTCCCGATAAGGGGTCGCCACAACGGAACTCCGGTCCACTAATGATTGGCAGTAGATTTTTTTTACGAAACGCAGAGGTGCCAGCTCGACGCTCAACCTTCAGCGAAGGCACGCCCATTTATGCAAGCATGTCTTTCAAATGCTATCCAACCATGGGGAGGACATGCAGACTCCACATAGAAGGCACTCCCAAGCCCAGCCGAGAATCAAACAGGAGAACCTCTTGCTGTGAGGTAACAACGCTACCACTGTACCACCGTGGCATAATGACAGGTTTGTTTTATTCTATTGTTTTTTTCCAAATTAATTCTACATCTTTATTCCCAAATGTTATACCCAACATAGAAACTTCTTTAATTGTAAAATATATGTTTGGTAAAGGGAGGCTAGTCTAGGGCTTGGAATAAGCATCCTCACTGGTCTGTTTGAATCTTGTATTAGTTTTTGAGCTTCTAGTGTTTAGGCGCTGCATTTGAGCAGGTTTCTGGCAGTTTGTAACGAGCTGAACTGAGGTGGGCTACCAGCCACAACTCTGAGCTGAGATACCAGACAACTAGAGGCTTCTGAGCTTCCAAAATCATAAGTTGCCTGTTTTTTGCTTATTTATACTATTTACTGCACTTTTTTATTGCCTGCTGCCTACTTTTACAGTGTTGTACTGCAATTGTCTGTTTCACTGTGCATGTAAAATCAAATTTTATTGTCGTTTTCACTGTTTACAAAGCTTTTTTTGTATTCACTGTTAAGTATTTATTGATATGTTTTCACTGTTTTAAAGTTATATGCTCTGCCTGTTCTGGTTTTCCTGCTAAACATTGTTTAATTAGCTGATCTATTAACTATTTAAAACATTCTTTAGATCCTCCTGCCTGATTTTCTACTGTTTTAAACATTTTTTTCAGTGTCTCACTGCTATTTTTCGACTGTGTTAAAAATTTTCAAGTGTTTCCTGCTGAAACTAAGGTAGCTAGTAGCTGTAGCGTAGTCCAAATCCAGGCCTGCTGCTTCTGGAACTGTTTGTAGCTGTTTGTTTGTTCTGAGCACGTTTTCCAGGCCATCTTGTTTTTTTTTTTTAGTGCTGTCTCGCACTCAAAACAGTTACACTAACAAGGTTGCAAACTCTCCCACCACTCCATATTCACATAGTACCACCAGCTAACGGTCCCCACAGCACCCATGACACATAGCAACACCAATGTCTCACCCACCAAGCTTGTAAGGCATAACACTCAAAAACCAAGTTTTCTTGTCTTTGAAGACTCAGTAATGAGAGACACAGATGTCCCACTCACCAGGTTGGACAAGGAGAAAGTCGCGGTCAGTTGTCTCTCCAGTGCCAGGTTTCATCAAATCACGCATGCTCTCAGGCCTTTCAGCAACATTTACTGTTATGACTCTGTCATAGTTCTTGTTGGTGTGAATAACCTGAGACATACCTCACTGAACTGTGTGAAGAGAGACATAGCTGAGTTCTCTGAGTATGTGTCCCAGGCAGGTATGTCTCTAGCCTTGAGCAACATACTACCCTCACGTAGAATGATGCAACGGTATAAACAAAAAATGATTGTTTTCAATAATTGGCACAGTTTCTGGTGTCATTCAAAGGGGATCCAGTTCCTGTCAGCTTGGGAAGTCATGATCAACAAACCTCACTGCTTTGCCAGAGACAGTTTTCACCTGGCACCCCTAGGCTTTTGGCTGCTGACAAAGGCTCTTGCCTCCCCCATAGTGCCTTTTTCAGGAAAGGTGTCGAAAACAACATTACTGACATGAAATTAACCAATCAGAACAAAATAAGGGTCATGCTGCTAAATGGCTAGTAGGTTAAACCAGAAACTGCACCCCCTGAAAGCACTTCTGTCACTAGAAGATGTAGATGTATGTGCAGTCACAGAAACCTGGTTTAAGGCCTCAGAGGTTAGCCTGGCCCTGCAAGGCTACAATGCCTTCCACACCTTTAGACCACAGAATGAATGTGTGAAAACCAAAGGGGTGGTGTATCACTTTTTTTAGAGATAAATTCACTTCCCATCTAGTTAGACTGGACAACTCCATGGAGTTACTCCAAGTCCAGGTTACAGTGGGTAAGAACCCCATTCAAGTTGTAGCCAGTTATAGATCCACCTCCATGGGTCACAACACCCATGAAGCCTACTTAACAAAATTTAGAGAATCCCAAATTTTACCAATCACCCTGGTTATGGGAGATTTCAATTATCCCACCATCAACTCAGAAATCTACACTAGCCCAAACTTGCTAGCACAAAAGTTCTTTGACTTTGTGAATTCAAATACCTTGGAACAAATTATCCATACTCCGACAAGAGGAACAAATATTCTAGATCTGGTCCTCACCAACATGTCAAACAGGTGCACTGCTGCAACTGTTGGACCCTCATTAGTTAAAACTGACCACAAATCAATTACCTTCGAACTGACACTAACACCAGAACTCACAAAGGGTGAAACTAGACTAAAATACTTCACCAAGGGAAACTATGCCCTCCTAGGCGAAGGTATAAATGCATTCCAAGCCCCACCCCAAGCTGGAAGTGGTAACTACGCCGAAGCTTACACTAAAGCCCTGTACAGTCACTTACATAAGTGTATAAACTCAGCTGTACCAGAAAGAATCAAAGTCAATGCCCCAAGTAAAAACACGCTGCCATGGTGGACATCCAGCATTAACGAAATTTTCAATAAATGCAAAAAGTTGCTGTTCAAGAAAACAATGGCAAAGCCCAAACAATGGAAAAGCACCCTCCTCTGCCTCAACAGGCAAATAAGACAACTTGTCAAATCCTGCAAAAGCTCCTTTGAGAGAAACCTAGCAAGTATTGCCAAGGATAATCATAAGGCTTTTTTACAGCTATGTATGCAACCTAAAGGCTAGGACCCAGGCATGTGTAGAACTAGTAGCCAACAGTATCACACACACTGACCCCAAAGACTTAGCAAACTTGCTAGAGGATAGGTTTGATGGAAATTTTACTCCCTTATCTCCTCCCAACTTACAGCAAACCCGCCTCCAAACTTCCTCCCACCTTACATATTTGAAGAGCAGGTCCTCAAAGCCCTGTCCAAGGCAAAAAACACAGCCTCTATGGGACTAGATGGCATCCCAAGCTGTCTTCTAAACAGTCTAAAACATGAACTAGCATCACCACTAAGTACCCTTTTCAATCATAGCCTAACCACAGGCTTTGTTGCTGCAGAATGGAGAACAGCTACACTTATTCCCCTCCAGAAAGGTAGCCTAGCAACAGACCCAGGGAATTACAGACCCATAAGCCTGACAAGCCTCATCTGTAAAGCCATGGAACGTATAATTATGGACCTCATAAATGGAGGTAGGTAACCTCAAAACCCTGGATCCTAACCAATTCTGCTTAATGAAGGGCAGATCCTGCCTGTTAAATCTGGTGGATTTCTTTGAATGTGTGACCAAGGCCCATTGATGAGGGCAAATTTGTGCACACAGGATACTGCGATGTGGCAAAGGCTTTCAACATAATCCCACATTCGGGCATTACCAATAAACTTAGCAAACTGAATATAAACTCCTTTGTTGTAAGATGGGCTGCCAACTGGTTCACAAACTGGACACACACTATCAAAGTGGGTAACTCAATATCAACCAGCAGACCTATTACCAGCAGGGTGCCACAGGGGTCAGCAATGGGCCCCCTACTGTTTAGTATATACTTCTCAGAAGTTCAGGTCAAAACAAAGGGGTTGTGGCTGACCAACTAGGTGCGATCATTGAATTCCCAAATGATGTCAGTATACTCCAGGAGGGTCTTATGCAGACTGACGACTGGTGTATTAGTCATGGTCTCAAACTGAATACAAAGAAATCCATCATCATTCCCTTCAGCACAAACAATGTCCCTTTACACTATTACATCAACAACAGTACCCTAAGTACCCATGAAGTGGTAAGGGACCTGCGATCAGAGGTACACTGTGAACTTAACTTTGACCACCACATGTCTACCATAGTTAGGAAAGCTTTCCACGTAGCACACTTGATTAGTAAAGGCATCACCTTGAGTGCAAAAGAAGTTATAACCCTCCTATACTCAGCACTTTTGCGGCCCATAATTGAGTATAATGCCCCATTTGACATGTACTATACTAAGCACCTGCAGCAAATGGAGAGACCTCAACAGTTTCTAACAAAGAAGATCAAGGGGCTACAGCATGTGATTTACACAGACTAACTAAAGTCTATGTCATTATACTCATTATCATATAGACAACTTATGGGATAATTATGCCTGGCGTACAAAGCAGTCCAAGACCCAGACCTAATGAATTTGCTGCATATCTGTAAATCAAGTAGGTCTAGGGTTACCCATTCCAGGGGCTTAAATGTGGCTTGCAACTTAAATAGGACATGCAGGGGGGCACAGATTTATCTCTCAGTGACTGCCACATCTTTGGAGCAGGCTACCAATTCATGTGAAAAAGAGCACCTCTATGACACTGTTCAAGAAGAACCTGGACGAGTGGATGGGGCACCATAAATGCATCCAAGGGATAGCACTCACAACCCTCCTGGACATGGGCAGTCATCACTAAATGCAGTCTTGGGTATTGACTAGAACTTTGATGGTATTATATTGGGTTGGAATGGCTAGGCATAAAATGACGACCTGATCTTCTATGATTCTATATATCCCCTATCTTTACTACATCACCTAAACTTTTACTTTTCTCTTTATTTAAAGCCATTCCTATCACATCTAGGAACTAATTTTTGCAAATTATTACTTATTTTATTCAATTTTTTTTTGCAATTATTATAATGTCATCTTAATGTTAGCATAACTGGAATGCTTAACGCTTCAGGTGTTTTATATCTTGCCTCCTTCATTTTGTAATATATTTCACACACTATCACATTATTAACTAATGCAAAGGGTATATGACTCATTGGATATTCCTGTCTTATACCACTCTTCATATGTACCTCTTGACTTAACCAGCCATTTACAAATATTTTTACTTTATTATTACCATACAGTGTCATATATAATTTCCTGACTTTCTCACCTATGATATATTCTTTCATTACTACTCATAAGATTTCCTGTCCATTTCTGTCAAATGCCTTATTGACCACC
>NC_056750.1:682849406-683069406 GCF_019279795.1 Protopterus annectens
TAGTGGCATTAGTACCATCTGGGCCAGGACAGCACAAGGCTAATTAAACATTGGTACTGCCTATGTACATTGCATCTGAGGATGGAATAGCATTGACCATAATCTTCTCTACATCACCGATATTTGAAACAGTGCTTGAGTACTTAATTCTCCCTTTCAGTTCTTGGAGTCCTTAATATCTATCCACAGTACTTTTGTACTATGTACTTGCCCCGTCCTGCCATGTGGACCATCAGGCCTCCCCACTTTTGGACTTGCCCCATTCATTCCCTAATGTTGAAGTTCTGTGTTCACTGAGGCTATCATCCTGACAGACATCATTGTATTTCTTGTCTCATTAACATCCTGAGAGTGAGAACTTTTTGATTTAGCCACTGCATGGTAGGACCCATGACTCGCTCCTACTGAGATTGGATGCTTCTGCCCACTTGATAATGAATGTGACACAATACATTTACTTGGTGGGCTTTGAAGCCCTCCTCTAGAACTTTTCCTTGTCCGTCCACCAACGATGAGCACTATTGAATGCTCTTAAAAGGTTGCAAGAACTTTTAGGTGTGTCTTTTTAAATGTGTATATGACTAGGCCTCATGATCCCTGTGATAATTTGCCTAGTATTGATCCTGTGTCCCTTTGTTCATGTCCCTCTGCCTCCCCTGCTCATGTTTCTCTAACCAAAATAAAGCAAAATTACAACCAAATTATTTTAGTTTGTATTGTTTGATTAGTTTGGCCTCTATATTATATGCTTTTTATTATGGAACATGATTGGCTGCAAGTGTACACTAAGTAAAGCCTGAATGACTGTATTTTGATTAGTAACTCTGCAACATGATTGGTTATACAGTTTTTCCCTTGTGTTTATGATTGGTAGAAAATTCATTGTAAGGAACCTATACAGTTGGTTATAATACTACACTAAGTGGAATCTGATCCGTGGTGGTGCTGTGGTAGCGTTGTCGCCTCGCAGAAAGATGTTGTCCCGTTCGATTCTCAGCTAGATCGTCTTCTGTGGACACATCCGTGAATGGGCATACCTTCGTTGAAGGTTGTGCATTAGGGCTAGCAACTCAGCACGTAAAAATCAACTGCCAATCATTAGCGGACCGGAGTTCCGCTGTGGCGACCACTAACCGGGAAAAGCCGAAAGACACAACAACTAAGTGGAATCTGAGTGGCTGTGTTATGTTCTAAGTCACTGAATTGTAAACAAATGTGTAGTGGTCACACTGTTATATTTAGCCACATATCATTGGTGGTAATGTTTTAATTTAAGTTTTCTCTGATTGGTCTTTTACATGTACTGAAATATGAATGGCCATGAGATGGATAGTAAATGTGTAATATGATTGGTTATAGTGCTTTGTTATGCCTCCTATGATTAGTGACAGTGTCTTATTTAAATGTGTCACTGAAGTGCAACATTAAATCGGTCTGATGAAGCAAGTGTTTATGTTTTGAAAGCACTCACCAACTTTTATTATTTTTATATGGTATTTTATTAAATAAATTTTAGCCCTGGAACATGCATCTCACTCTTTGTATTTTTGTTACTTTTGAATTGTTGAGTGGCCCTTTTTACTTTTGGAGTCTAATTCTTGTGTATTTGTGAAGCTTTATAGAAGCTAGCCCCTCTAGTGAGGTCTTCAGTTATTTAATTAAGTAATAAAAATTGGATTGTGTATTATGTTATATGTACTATATCTTTATTCTGTTTAAGTAGCAAATGTATGTTAAATTTCTAACAACTGTGAAATCAGTCTTTAATGCAAAGGTCATTTTACTAGCAGTGAGCTAGTGTATTTTCTTTGAATGTGAATACAGGTGTTATTCTGTACTTTCAGCATAAATGAAATTTAACATTTTTACTTAGAATGTTAATTCTGTGCATTTTCAGAGTTTAATTTTTATTAATAATCTTTGTGAGTGTGAATGGTATTATAAACATTGTGTATAGTATCTGAATATAAAGAACAAAGTGCATTTTTTCAATTTGTATTTGTGTACACCATCTGTCTAGTTTCTGCCTGATAAGGGTCCAAGGACCAAGCCACATACCTGGTTATAAAATGAATAAATTAAATTTTTTTTAATGTCATCTGTCTCACTAGCTTCATCTATTCTTTGAAATGTGAGCTACATCAACAGAAAGTGTTAAAGCACCAAGCTCTCTGTAGGTTTTTCTAACACACATCTACAGAGCATGTCAGTGTAGTATGGTCAGATGTACAGGGAGTATTTGGCAAGTTAACTTAGGAGAAATGATCCTGGGAAATTGTGATCTTAGTTTTGCGTGCATGTGAATATTCTGTGTAGAAGGTAAACATCTGTGCTGGACACTAACACTAAAAAGATGTCATCTTAGAATATTTTTCAACATAATTGGCTGGATATTTCTTTGAAGCCTTCACCTTTCACCATTCCACTGAAGAGAAAGTAGATTACAGACACCTCCCCAACTGAAAGACCCTCTTTCCTGGCAAAAATCTACAGCTCAGGCATCCAGAGTTATCACAAAAAAATGTAACTCTAGCTAGCAGTGTCAAATCATCCAAAGCTCGGCTCCATTAAAACACCAGTTTATTAAATTACACAGACAGATTGAGTGCTTTTGTCCAAAACTCGTCAGGTCTTCATCAGAATCAGTTTACAAATCCATAACACACTCCTTTTATACAAATATATATGTCAGTACATTAATTAAAATTGTGGACTAGAAATTTGATCTTTTTAACTATTGTTATTGTGGACCTGTTTTCCTCTATTCCTAAACAGGAAGGTCTTGAACATTTTTACAACAGTATAAGATGGTGTACTAATTTCTACAGTGATGGAGCTAATTTAATTTTGGAGTGAATGTTATTAGTTTTAGAGTATAATTTCATTTTTTCAAAGGCGAATATTTAAAAAAAAGGGGGGGGTTGCCATGGGGACGTCTTGTGCCCCCATATATGCTAATCTGGTTTTATTAGATTGGGAGACAACATATGTTTTGAATTCAGAGAATTCATGTGAAGTTTGAGTAAGGCAATTGCTTAACCAAATATGTTTATCTCGCAAAGTATTCAGGATGCCTGTCGTTTTGTATGGGCAAGAGAGATATATCTTTGTAAAAGAATTTATGAACATAATTGCAATATAATAAAATGTAGTGAGAATAATGCCCTATGAAACACTTGAATCTGCCACTCTTATAAAAGGTTTTATTTGCATTACTAGAACATGCTAATGTTAGCCCTAGGGGTGGTGATTGTAAAACACTCATAGAATCTAAAAAATTTAAATGGCAATTAAGGTTAAATGCCACACAGTATCCTGGTATTAATGAATATATTTCAGTGTATCCCCTACTTGTTATAAGATCTAACAAGTTATGAAAGAATGCTATGACATACCCCTACTGGTTATAAGGTTTAACAAATTATGAAAAAAAGCCATGATATACTAGATTTTTAAATTACTAAAATATTTTATTTATTTTGGGGATTTTAATGAAACATTAGTATTATTTTACCATTATATATGTTGCTCAAGCTCTTTTAGGTATTGGCCCTTTAAATGCATTTATTCTTCCCTTTGAACTTAATGAATTGTTAAATTGTTTTTAATTAATGTAGTGATGTTTATACTTGTATAAAAGGAGAGTGCTCTGGATTTGTAAACTAATTCTAAAGAAGTCCTGAAGAATTTTGGTTGAAAGCGCTCAAGCTGTGTGTGTAATTTAATAAATTGGTGTTTTAACGGAGTCGAGCTTTGGATGACTTGGCGCTGGCAACTAGGCGTTATATTGTTTTTGTGATTAGTGTTGCCAGTAATGCTATACCAATTTATATTGGTATCAGACTTCTAAGTTACTAATTACTTCTCATGTACTTGCCAGTTTGTACCTTCCCCAGGGAAGTGCATACTTGCTGACAAATAGATTGCCCTTCCGTGCTGAAAGCTCACCCTTCCCATTTAACATTGCACTTAATCTTGATCTAATACATCAAGGCCCCAAGAATGCACTTCCATCATCTCTTCTATCTGGGTAAGTGAGGCTCTCTGTCACTCTCTAGTCTTGTCTCCCATCACTTTTTTGTGCATTTCCCCGGTTAGTGTGTTTTTTTGTAAGAAGAGACTGCCTTTTTATGGGATTTCAAGTGTTTCAATAATATTTGGGTATTCTAACTGGGATAGATGTGCCCTTTACATTCAGCAAAGCAAATGTCATATTATTCTTATCTTAACCTGTAATCTCATGCATTAACATTAAGGAAACAGTTTGCTGCCTCAGCTACTTACCATCTCATAATGGTAGGGGGAGGCAACCAGATTAATCATTATTCTAAGCACCTAAATAAACTTAGTTGCCCGTTAAAACCTTGCCACATGAGGATCTCTTGAAGGTGGGCAGCCGAATCATTTTCATACATGTGTTTGCCTACTTGTTGACCTTTCTTATCCAAATGTCTGTTTATCTGACAGCAGTTTATTAATGGAGACAGTCTAATGTTCCACCCATGGCTACCCACTACTAGGGATTGAACAGGTTTAAGTTTGATTGGGCAAGGCTTAATACCTGGGTGCAAAAAAGCATATTAAAAAAAAATCAGTGAAGCATAACTCATTGGATGAGTAGTCAACCAAATGTAGGTAAACCATATTTTCACACATGCTTGCTATACATAAATAGTTTTAACTTTACGTTGCTCATTGTCATAGGTTTATAAATTTTGCTAGCTTATAAGCAAGCATTTGATGCCTTCTGTCACTATTCTGCTGTTGCTGTGTGACCAGTCAGTTCTCTGAAGAGGTTCCTGCATGCATTTGTACTTAGTGACTACTCTAACTAAATAGTTTTGTAGCACATTGATTCATGTGTCACCTTTCATAATTCTGGATCTTGGACCTTTATGTTTTTAAAGGTTCATAAGCAGTTTATTTAGTTTGCAGTTTAAAATGCATCAGGACACTTTTATGTTGTGTCACTCTTTTGACTTTACCTGCACAGTCATAAAAGTGTCATAGATATATGCTTCAGTTTTATGGTTCAAAAAACAATTTCAGTGGGTCAGATTTCTTATTTCATTGATTAGATCACTGCCGCTATCAAAAATTTGGTTGTGTAAGGTGACCTTATTTGGAGACATTGGTAAAAAATAGCATTGGCTTTGATAACCAGAATATGAAACATTATGTTCTAAGAGATTTACTTTTGTGCATTATTTGTGCAAGCTGTGTTCTAGCCACCTGCTGTCTGTTAGGATTCTCTGCTGAAGTTTGTAAGTTATCCCAGAAAGCTATTGCATCCAGTGTGTCTGAAAGGACTTTCATCTCATAGCCATTGCAGTTTTTATGGTTGTGGAATAAATCCAGAATGTTTTTCTACTCCTGCAGTCTTTTGACATTAAGTAAAACAAGTGTCATTACCTCCTTTCCTCAGCTTTGAGGCACTACTTAAGAAACAACAGATATTGCAATTTTTTAAATATTTATTTTTTTCATAACCATAAAATATCTATCTCTTATTGACTCAGTTTTTCCTTTTCTGCCATAACATTTTAGGACACTGAGAGTAGGTGATAGTTGCAATCATCTAGTGTGGTTAGCAGATTTCTCATATACTCATAAGACCCATACTTTTGCCCAAAAATGAATGATATATATATATATATATATATATGGATAACCTTCATTTGCCTGAAAGCTCATTTGCCCGACACTCATTTTTCCCAGACCAAATGACTGAAAGCTCATTTGCCTGAAAGCACATTAGCCCGAAAGCTCATTTGACTGACAAGTAGTATCAGCAAGAAAATGGAATATGCCCCCCTCCCCACTGTAGTGCGACCCTGGAGTTAGAATATATAGGTGGGGGTGTGTGGGGGGCACAGCCCCCCACAACAGGGGGGTGTGGGGGGCGAAGCCCCCCACTTACTTTCCTGTTACTAAGCAATATTACATCAAAAGGTAACAATATCATATGAAATGAATATATATATATATATATATATATATATATATATATATATATATATATATATATATATATATATATATCCTGAGCTGGACCTAGTCTGAGTGATTGCTTTTGCTTGCCTGTAATTTCCAACTATAGTGAATGTACACTCCTTGGCAGGCTAGTGGTCTCTTCATCCTAGATTGAAGGCACTGTAGTACCTGGGCTTTCCTCATTTAGAACTCTTATGGCAGGATTTCACCCAAACCCTCACTACTGGATGAGTAAACTGGTATTGCCCTTATCCTTACTTGGACATCTCCTCCAATCCCCGGGCTAAAGTCAGACCCAGAATATCTTGAGCATACTCTGGGTTGCATTCTGCTTTGCCATTGATCTTTCTTATAAAGCTGCTACTGCCACAGTGTACAAAAGAAATCTAAACATGAAGTCTGTCAGCTTTTTTGTCCAGGAGAAGGGAGGAAATAGTGTTCAGCATAGCCTCTGATATTGTATTTCTTCCACTCTTAGCATCTAATATTCTTTGAAAAAGGATTTGGCAAATACTAGGGACTCATTTTGCTTCTTTTGTCTTACAGATACAGTACTTGATTTTTTTTCTGTGATTTGGATTTTTTGGTGTTCAGCTTATTTTTGCAGTCTCCACTCCACTAGAATCAGTTCTCTATCTTCATTTTCCAGGTTGTTAATCAACTTCTCAAGATTCAGAATTATATCCCACCCCGGATGGGTGTGGAGGCATTTGTAAAGAATTTCATGTTTTATTGTCTGCTTCTAACATTATCAGACTGATGCTGATCCAGTTCAGCTTTTCCAATATCAGGGTCTTTGTTGGTATCTAACTGCCTTTTGCATTAGTCATTGTAGCATGTGTTCACTGTGGTAAGCTGATATCAGCGTCTTGTAGCTCAAGGGGATTTTCAATAATTTTACAAGGTTTTTCCTTTAACATCTGCACTTTTGTCCCCACTTAGGACATACAACTAATCAACTAAAAAGCCACAGGAATAGAACTACTAAAGTTTCTTTACCAGAGTGAGAAGATTTTTAATAAGAGCACTGCCCTAATGTCTTGTTGCTTCCAGCAGCCTGTTTTCCCCACCACTTGACTATCTGCTAGATGCTATGGACTCCAGATGCCTCCAGGTGTTGTGTGTTGCACCACTTAGCAGAGGATTATGTCTGCAGACATCTATACAGGGTTCCACATCTCCATGCATTTTAATTCCTTGGAGTGAAGGGTTTTTTTTTCAATCACAGTTGTTACTGTGCACTGCTGCTTAACAATGCAAGATGATTAATCAGTGGCTAATCTTGTTAGCCACCATAGGCCAAGCCGTGGCACCTGTACCTAATGTCACTGAAAGGAGCAACACTATTATTTACTTAATTTCATTGAAACTAGGCACACAGCTGTTGACACTCAGTGGCTGGAATTATGAAAGCACCAAATGAGGAAAGTGTCTAGGGCTAGTACCATAGCTTATAAGGCCTTGAAACACACTGTCTTCATAAGGGAGATTTTATGTTTGAACCTCCTCTGAAGTATTTGCTTACTTTACCAAAAATATTTTTTCCTTTTCTGGTATAGTACAAGTAGAAGCTATTAGATTTGCATGCTATAGCTGCATCTTTGACTCTTCCCTCTTTAGACAATACACATGCATAGTTAAGTTCTACCTCCCCTTGCCTGCATAACACACCTTGCATTACTTTTCTTGTGGGAAAGATATCATCTTATTGAGGCTTGGCATACATGCTCAACAGAAGTTGCAATGAGAGACACTAAAAGAAAAAAGCAGTTACAACCATGATGCAGGTGTTACCATTACTATGCAGGTGTTCTATTCATGATACCATTTCCCACAATTCTACCTCTATTTTCAGGATTTCACGTTTACTCATAGTCATGTACCATTATGACTTGATTATTCCAAGAAGTTCTTTCATTTAAATCCTCTGTTTTTACGTACTTTTGATAAAGTTGAAAAAAAAAACAATGCTTACATGAAAGAAAGCAATATAAAATGGGAAGCACCCATACTCTGCTACTGGCATCAAGGAAGCCTTTGCCTCTTAGTTTTCTGGTTAACTGATTAAAAAAAAACAATTAATTAAACTGCATTTTTAAACTATAGTCTTTCTACATACAGTAACAGTTTAATGACATTGAGTAATGCCAGATTACGTTTTAGACAGTGCCTGTGCACATTGTTCAGTTTGCCAGACAGGTTATTCCCCATGTCTAACTATAAATCTTTTTCTAAATATTTCTTTGCTGTCATTAGCTAGCCTGTCAGAAACTATTTTTTTGCTGTTCTGGTCTGTTTGTGATAATATAGTTTATAATAGCGTATAATGATTTTATCCTTTCTTATATTTTTATGTTGTAAAACCAATATTTACATGTTTTTTTCCAATGAAAATTCATAATTTTAACATGACTATACATCAGTCCCTACTTTCCATAGTATCATCCTGGTCTAAATCTACATCACACACACACAAAAAAAATCTGTTTCTCTTGCAAAAACAGTGTTCTGTCAGTATTCCTATAGCTAGCACACATGGTCAGTTTGAAGATTTACTTCTCATTTTACAGTGATTAAAAAAAATTCAGCTGGGTACAAAAACTATAGCTTAAGCAAATGAAATAATTATCATAACCTTTTTATATACAGAACATACTAGAGTAGTTAAACAGCATTCATGTATTTACCAGATTATAACAGTTTCTTAACTTTGGTTGTAGAAAGCATCCCTATAGCTTTATGTTTTCATCACAGAAAGTAGTCCTTTCTCCCTGACATTTGTACTTAATCTCAGACTTTAGTACTTAACTGAAAAAAATGAAAATAGGCAGAGTTTTTTTAAATACATTTCAGAAGTTTGTGAAAGTATCTTTAGTTTCACACTGTGTTTGTGCATTTACCTAGCTGTGAAAGTACTGGTTATGAATTTAAGTTTGAACACATTTTCATCAAAATATAATGCCTAGAGATCTGAAATGCACAGTGGTAATGTTGGAAAGAGAACAACGTTTTCAGTGAAAATTAGTCGTCATCTATTCTATATCTTGAACACAGAGTCCAAAAACTTTAAATGAGTTTCAGTTTTAATAAGTAAAACAAGAAATAGTTCAGGCTGCCCACAGGAAAATACAGAAAAGCAATTAATTAAACCAAACTGTAAAATCAGTCATTACTACTATGCTCTTGCATTCCTCTCCTATTACAAAACAGAACTTAATCAAACTGTGTAATTAAATAGAGCTTTTTATAGTTTGTGATTAGACAAATTAGTGGGGTTGCAATGGCCTCCAGTTTTGCTAGGTTTGTTTTAGCACTTTGGGAACATTATGTCATGTGCAACAACATATTCTGTATTGCTGACATTTTTATATATGGCATGACATTTCACATGAATTAGCTATATTTGTTTACTTATTTTTTGAAGTTTGTTAACCAGGTTGGTAGGCTTGTACAGGACCCTTTTCAGCCACTACCTGGGCCATGAGACTGTATAAGACATGTACATAAATGTAAGTAAGAGTACAGCAACACAATATTTTTCAGTTCACTCCTATTAATGATAATTCTTTGGTTTTCTTAGGCATACTATCATTACACAAAGAAACTTTCCCCATGTATGCATAGAAATAATGCAGACACAAATAGCATTTTACATTTTCATAGTATGCATCCTAGTTATAGTTAGAGTAATGTTGAAAATCCTGTTGCTTGCACATCAAGCTAACTACTGACGACATTAATGCCAGTTCTGAAATAGAAATTTTAAAACAGAAACTTACAAGATATTGTCCTGATCACAAGATTAATATTACTACACAGTTGTCAAAAATATTATATCCCTACATGATGTATTCGTTGATCTAAAAGGACCACCAGCGGTAGGCAGTATTTTGCTAGAAAGGTACTCAGCACTGGTACTCTCCTATACCTTGGTCACTGGTGTCATGAAAAATGTTAAAAACACTGAACTATTTGAAGTGCACAGACTGGTGCATGTCTTGTAGCTGGAACAGTTCTTTTGTTAACTATAAAAAGAAACTTCTTTTTGGCAATTATGTTGTGATTTACATCTGATACCAGGATATTCATAAATACTAGTTTTTGAAAACAAAATGCTTCATATGCATATAGGTCATGCTTGCAGTGTATATTCATAAAATAGCCCACAGTACTGTAACAATGTTCCAGGCCATACATACAGTCCAACTGTGTATTTCATGTATAATAGCAATCCGATTATGTACCTGAATGCACTGCTAGTTGAATGTGTTATGTTTGGTATAATTTTATATATATATATATATATATATATATATATATATATATATATGTTAGGTATTCATATCTATAAACAAATATATGCAGTGTGTAAATAGAATGTTATTAATGTCCTGGCTAGACATGTGGTCAGATGAGCGAAGTTCAAAAAGTATATGCTTTATGTATTGGAGCAAGATGAACTATGTCCAAGAGGGCATGTCCTGAAATTTTTAATGGCTTGTAAGAAACTTCAGTGGCAAATATTGCTTCAGATTAATCAATGCCAGTTTAAAAAAAAAAAAAAAAAAAAAGCACTTGTATTTATTAAGTTCCATGCACCATGTTTATATGTTATGTAGGTTTATTTATGTTGCATTTTTTACATGATTATATGAACTGTGCTGCAAGTTATCAATATAAATGTTTTTACATGTACATATATAAGCTCATTCTCTAGCTTTTCATTGATGCTTTCGAGTATGTTGCACTGATATTAGCTACAAAACAGTTAGGTGTTCATATGCGTGAATGTCTATAAGCAGTTGTAAAATTAATATTAATAGTGCCCTGGATAGACATGGTCAGATGCCCTGAGTATGAAGTATATATTTTAGGTATTAAAGAGTGGTTAACTGGATCCTAAAAGGGGACGTTTCATAATTGTTATTGGACCACAGGGAATATCATTAGCAAATATTCCTGGGGCTTTATAAAGAGCTTCACTGCTTGTATTAAGGGTTGTGATAAAAAGGCCCTGTTTACACAGGGTGGTACTAGCATATTCACAGACATTCTAGCTGCAATAAGGAAAGAGGTCATTATTGGCTAATTTGCATCTCTTGTAAAAGGCGAAAGTCCAAGGGTACAACAACCAACTAGATGAAGAACAAAATCCCCAGGACAAACCACGATCCACCAAATTTCCTTCTAAAACACAGCTTTATTACAGCGATAAAACAGTGAACACAGTGCCAGTCCAGGTTAAGCGCTTTCACGTATCCCCATACGCTTCATCAGAACAAGGATAAACGGTAATGGCACACATTAAATACATAAAAACCCGCCAAATTCCTACCTTGATTGAATAATTACCCAACTGAACTTAAAGTAACAACTGTAATATTATCCCAAATATAACAACCCTGTTGTGTAAGTGTGCAAGTAGATAAATAACATGCTCTTTCTGCATAATAAACCCAGTGCATCATACAAAAACATAAATCATAAAAATTCTTTAAAAATACTGGTTTTGTTCCATACATTTGGTAAAAATGTTGAGTATTAAAATGAATACCAAGACATGTATAACTCAAATATATAGAAATTTAAAAAAAATCAGCGTTCAACATTTGATAAGAGGTTTGGTTGAAATCATTTCATTGAGACCAGGGAAACATGCTGCATTCAATTTTAATTGCCATTTGATTTCTCTTTCCCCCACAATTTTCTTAATATCGCCACCCCTGGGATTAAGCTTCACCTTTTCCAGAATGGCAAACTGAAAATTGTGACATGTGTTGTTACCAACTAGATGACGTGAGAGGGCATTATTTTCATCCTTCTTCCTAATACAGTACTGATGGTCGTATATTCTATTCTTTAACTGTCTGTCAGTCTTCCCAACATAAAAACAAGAACATGTATTACACATGGCTAAATATATCAAGTGACTAGACAGACAGTTTCCATTTGCAAACCACACAGTATTCCTGTTAACATTACTTAATGTGCACTTTTCACCTTCAAAAATAAAAGAACATTGTGCACAACATCTACATTTTTTAGTACCCCTGTTGGTACCTGACCTTGTAGAAGTCTGTCTATTGGATTTCAATTCAATAATCTTTTTTATGTTACACCCAGTTTTGTGTACAAAGGTGGGCTTGTCATTGATGTATTCCTTAATGCCCTCGTCACTAGAAATAATATTCCAATTGCTCCTAATTATATTCTTCACCTTATCAACATGTTGTCCATATCTTAAAACACATGATTTGCAATGGTGAAGATTTGTCTCTTCATTAGGGGTATTTTTCAAAATGTTGGAAGTATTACCTTTACCTAGTAAGGGCAAATATTTTCTACCCCATTCTTGCACTACATAACCAGTCACATCCTTAACCAAATAATCTGGATAACCTCTTTTCTTGAATAAATCACCTATGTATTCAATTTCCTGTCTCATCTTGGTCTCAGTGTTCATATGCGTGAATGTCTATAAGCAGTTGTAAAATTAATATTAATAGTGCCCTGGATAGACATGGTCAGATGCCCTGAGTATGAAGTATATATTTTAGGTATTAAAGAGTGGTTAACTGGATCCTAAAAGGGGACGTTTCATAATTGTTATTGGACCACAGGGAATATCATTAGCAAATATTCCTGGGGCTTTATAAAGAGCTTCACTGCTTGTATTAAGGGTTGTGATAAAAAGGCCCTGTTTACACAGGGTGGTACTAGCATATTCACAGACATTCTAGCTGCAATAAGGAAAGAGGTCATTATTGGCTAATTTGCATCTCTGTGAACTGTTATTAACTGCAGCAAGTGCAGATCATCACTATCCGGCTATAGTTAACACTGGCAGACAATGCATTGTGCTAGTACTGGCACCACTCCCATTCACTCTCCCACATACAGTACACACACATCATACCTGCCCCTGTGTCATCAGAAACTCTCCTGTGTCTACTTTTTTCTTGCCTTGAAAAATCACAAATGATTACAGTGAGTCATTAATGCCAGATGGTAAGAGTTTCACATTTCATATCCTTCAGTAAATCTATGGTAGTGACTTTCCAAATTTGTAGGGGGAATAATTAAAATCCATCCCAGATTTTTTTCCCAGCATTAATATTTAGCTGTGTCTTGATCTCTTGGACTATGAGAATAAGAGGTATACTTAATGCTCCATGTTCCTCTCCTTCATACATCACTAACTTTTGCAGGCATTGAGTAATGCCTGAGACCATCACTATATGTAAAAAAAGGCTTGTTTCATAAACTTATCAGTTAGCATAGTGGGGTAAAGCTGAGGTCTCCTGTCACAAGTATGCAGGATTTGAATCAACCCCTTTTATAGTTTACTGTTTTGTTGTTTAAAGTCTTATTTTTTTTTGTGCATTACAGGTGGTGTCTAGCAATGGTGCAGTGGACTAATATCCTCTGTGGGAGGGTATAGGGTTGGAATCCCTTTTAATGTTTTTAAGCACCCTATTTGTAAGTGTCCCTGATGTGTAATGATTCCATACGTTTTTTTTTTTTTAATTACGTTCTTTAACAATTGTAAATACAATCCTAAAAATTATGGTCAGCCATTAAAGAAATCTTACATCTAGCAAAAATTCAAGCCTAAACAATCTCCCAATAACTCAATATTCAAAACTGCAGTAGAATTCAACTCTTATTTCATTGATAGTATAGTGTTCCTTACCAAGGATTCCCCAACACTGCCCAACGGTCATGTATCACCACATCAATTTTCTCCTTCAAACTTGTGCCCACGTCCTATATAAAACTACTCAAACCATGCTCTACACCAGCTGATGACCTTCCAAGCAAGTACCTTAAAATAGCCAGTAGCATTGCCTATCCTGTCTCAGTTGTTATAAATAGGTAAATCCAGAAATCCTACATTCCCTCTCTCTGGAAAAAAAAATCACACACTACACCAAAAAACTCAACAGAAAATGCCAATTTAGACCTATCACAATCTTATCCCCTTCTCCAAAATATTTGAAAAATGTATTCAAAAATAATTGCTAAACTATCTCCTGCAGGAAAAACAATGTCCATCCATCCCATAGTACTAACACTGCACTTCTAACCTTTATTTATACTGCCAATAAAGCAAAAGGTAATGCCAAACTAGTCACCACCTTATTTCTAGACTTGTTCAAACCCTTCAACACAGTTTGTTACTGCAGACTTCTACTTCAAATGTCCTCACTAGGTCTATCTGAGACTACCCTTCTATGGTTCAAAAGCTTCCTGTCCAATAGGTATCAGTAAGTAAAATGGGAGTCCACCGTCTCTTCATACCTCTCAGTCACCACCGGTGTACCACAAAGTTATATCCTTAGTTTCCCCCCTCTTTAACATTCCTCACTAACGCCCTCTACACATCCACTCAACAGGCCTGCCTAACACAATATGCAGATGACTCCATACTCATGCACATTTGGCAATCTGGCACATCTTCAGATATTACTCAGGAAGCTTTAATAGCCACTGAAACATGGCTTTATAATTCAAAACTCATGCTCAACCCCCCCCCCCCAAATATTTTTCTCTCCAAATTCATCTAATGAAAAATAAAATTTGAAATCTTCTCTCTTCATAATACAGCCATAGAAGTCACTTCTCATAACAAATTATTGGGGATGATAGTGGATGATCATCTTAAACTTATGTATATAGAAAAGTTACATTAAAAAAACATTGCACTAAAACTTGGGATGCTTTACAGAACCAAAAACTTTCTCACCAATAGAACTAAAAGTTCATTTGCCACTACTTACCACCACACCTCAGAACTTTGTCACTCCTATCCATACTAACAACCAAGCATTATAACAATCAAAATTTGAGCAATGCTATAATAAACTGGTTACATTTGCAGCAAATACCCATTTCAGAACCCACTACTGTATAGCACTAAAATGCCTAAATTGGTTCTAACAACCCCATCATCAAGCATATACATTGTTTCTTACCATCTATTCTAAATACCATTCTACATAAATAACTATGTTCTCAATTGGTCATTATGATTGAATCAAATCTGCTGGGCATTGTCTGTTACTCATACCATGTTGCTAAGGCCTGGAACTCCTTGCCTATAACCATCAGGCCAAAAGCCTCCTGCCAGTCATTTAAAATCTGTCTGAAAGATTTTCTAGCCAAAATTTGTCTGTGTTCTTGCTCAACCCCAGGATTAACTATATCACTAAAAATGAACAAGTACCTATTCATGCCTTCTTACTCTCTGTTCTTCACTCACTTCCTTACTTCAAAGAATTTCTCTTGCCTGTCTGGCCTTCTAAATAACTATAAGACTGTTTTTTCTTTCACTTCATATTGCAGTTCCTGTTTGTATTATGCTAATTTATTTTTAAATTTTATATAATCCAGCTAAAACTTATCTAAATATTAAATCATTGCCATATAAATTGCATCTGTTCTTAAGCAATGTTTTCACATTGTCTAATTTGGCATTAATATTTAAACTATACATATTTTGTATTGTTTTAAAGACTGTGAAATTATTGTACTTAAAATGTTTTTGTAATAGTTTGGAGCTTTTCTCCCCAGGTCTCTGCTGGAAATGGGCTTCTACCCAGTCGTACTTTCCTGGAAATCAAATGTCAATAAATAAATAAGTAAATTTGAGATGCACTATACAGAGTATCCCTGATGTGTAGTGGTTCCCCCCAAATTCCAGTATGTTTAAGTGCCATTATGGAGTGAGATGTAAGAGGTATCACTGATGTCTACTAGTTTTCCCATCTTATTATATGTGCATGTGCCATTAAGGCAAGTAAAGTTTACCTCTTGTGACCAATATTCTTCCATCTCACATTTCTAGAGTTATCCCTGGTGGCTAGCGTTCCACCATCATACATCTTTAGAGTTATCTCTAATGGCTAGTGCCCCCCCCACACACACACACACTTCTCACATCTTTGAAGTTATCCCTGGTTGCTAATTGTTCCACCACCCCACATCTTTGAATTTTTCCCTGTGGCTTGTGGTCACTCAATTCCATGTCTCTGAAGTTATCCTTGGTGGCTAGTTTTCCTCCATCCTACGTCTTTGATGTTATCCCTCATGGCTAGTGATCTCCAAAATCCAAGTTTCAAGCTTTGCTCATTAGTCTAAGGGTATGTGGAATTATGATAGCCACCTCAGCCCATGCATACACACACACACACACACACACACACACACACACACACACACACACACACACACACACACACACACACAGCCTCACTAACCCTGACGTCTGCAACCTCCCAGACATACAGTCACATGTACACTCACACATTCAGCCCCTCAGATATGCACACAAAAGTGCCCAGCACTTAGCTTTACAGCGGTGGATGTATGTGGAGTTTTGGCCATGTTCATTACATTGACTGGCCAGGAGCAGCCATGGTATATTACACAGCCTAGGGATTTTCTGAATCAGTTGGCTGGCTACTTTACTGCCTTACAGCTGGCAATGTATGGGGAGAGCACATGTCTAACTAGCCAAGACTATGTACCACATGTACAGTAACTTTTCTAAATTAAGCTCATTGTTTAATGCTAATAAAACATGGTCTCAGTGATGCAGGTAATTTCAAATATAAATTGAAAAATAACTCACTTAGGCACTGACACATTCTTTTTATTAATATTTTACAATAATATATGGCGGATAGTCAGAAATGCTTAGCAATCTAAGTACCATGAGCCAGTGTATTTTTACTTTCACTTAGTTTCTTGGCATGTGGCAGAGGGGGCTAGAAATACATCTGAAATACATATCTTTGCCCTTACAAACATATGTTTGGGGTGCAATCTAGTCCCATTCCATGAAACTGAGTAGAAATAAAATTGTAACAACTTGTGATACTTAGTTCTTCACAGAAGCACTATGCATCTTTGAATATCCCTGTATGTTGTGTATACTTATTTGTGCTGCACTTATTTTTGCATTGTTGTATGTTCTCCTATTTTAAGTTGTTAGTATACACGTTGATGTAAATAGATGTATATCTATATCTCTCTATTTAGCTAGTTATCCTCAAAAAAAAGTATTTTTCAGTTTTATACCTGAATATTTTATTTCTATACATTTACCTAGGTTGTATCTTTAACTGTATAAGTAATTGTTATAGTTTTATTTTTTATTTCTCTGTTAATCTTTACATTATGTTTTCTGTAATACTTAGAATGTACCCTATCTATATATATGGCTTTGCTTCATCTTGTCTCTGTAAATCATTTGTAATTGTTTTCCTGGAGCTTTTCTCCCTGGATCTCCACTGAAAATGGGCCTTTGGCCCAGGCAGACACTACCCGGTAAACAAATGTAAAATAAATATATAGATATACAAGTATGGATGTTTTTGTGTATGTATAGATAGATTTGTGTGGGTGTTGGTGTCTGTATGTCTATATACATGCACATACATACATACAAATATTTAATCATGACCTAGAAGAAGGCACTCAGTTGTTTAATTAACCAGTCAGATGAAGTTCTGTTTTTTATTAGAATAAGAAAGCTCCCACTGGCAAGATCTGTTTGTACTATTTGCTTTAATAAATGCCTATTTCTTATTTTTGAAAGGCAGCTTGAATTATTGTTTCTCATTTTATTTGCTATTTCTTGCAGTTTTTTAGCTTCAAACAGGATTCTTGATTTGTATTGTTTAACTTTCTAAGTAGTCAAAACCCAAGAGAAAAGCAAAAGCAGTGCCTGTAGCATTATTGCTGAGAAATTTCTAAATTCAGAGAGTAGCAGAGATTGCATTTGCAATGATGTGGGAGAGTGCTAAATCAGCTTGAATTAGATATTAATTATAAACTCTTTTCATGGTTGTAAATCTTAAAAAACAAAAAAAAAAACAGCTTGAATTAACAAATGAATACCTAATGAGATGTGTCACTCTTTTCATTTGCTAAAACCTCCCTGTATAAACAGTCATTTTTAGTTTACAAATATATGTAATTCAGTAAACTTTCATTTTCAACACAGTTGAAACTGATACGTACAGTTTTCAGCCGTGTAAATATAAGTTGCTGTTCAGTGATTTACCATTTTACAGTTTCATTTCCTTAAAAGATCTGGCTAGAGCACTGTGACTCCAGTGAAGGCAGCACACATTTTTGTTCTTTGCAGGGAAGGTGTCTTCCACCACTTTGTAGCATGTCGTTATGGATGATTAGGGGTATTAGTTTCATGTGCATAATATTTATGTGAGATGCAGTAGGCATAATTGAAGATTTTGATGAAAGTTTGTCTTCCTGTCATAGCACGGTCATGTATGGGTGTTCACAGTCTCAGGATACTACAGTTGAAGGTGCTGGTTTCTCAGCTTCTACTTTTTCAGGCACATTAGATGACGTTGGTGATCAAGAAGAGGAGGAGTGTGAGGGCAGCACCATGGATCAAATGGTGGAAATTGAAAAAGGGTAATTGTGAGGTGGAGTTCAGGGATGAGTTAAGACAGGCACTGGGTGGCAGTGAAGAGTTACCAAAGAGCTAGTAAGGGGGACGGCTAGAAAGGTGCTTGGTATGACATCTGGACAGTTGTACCAATTGGCTAGACAGAGGGACCAAGCTAGGAAAGATGTGCAGCAGGTAAAGGTGATAAAGGATAATGAAGGAAACATACTCACAAGCGAGGAGAGTGTGTTGAGGAGATGGAAAGAGTACTTTGAGGAGTTGTTGAATGAAGAGAATGAGACAGAGAAAAGGTTGGATGATGTGGGGATAGTGAATTGAGAAGTAAAATGGATTAGGAAGGAGGAAGTAAGGATAGCTATGAAGAGGATGAAGAATGGAAAGGCTGTTGGTCCAGATGACATACCCGTGGAAGCATGGAGGTGTTTAGGTGAAATGGCAGTGAAGTTTTTAACCAGATTGTTTAATGAAATCTTGGAAAGTGAGAGGATGCCTGGGGAAGGGAGAAAAAGTGTTTTGGTACCCATTTTTAAGAATAAGGGTGATGTGCAGAGCTGTAGTAACTACAGAGGGATTGAATTAATCAGTCACAGCATGAAGTTATGGGAAAGAGTAGTGGAAGCTAGGTTAAGAAGGGACGTGATGATTAGTGATCAGTAGTATGGTTTCATGCCAGGAAAGAGCACTACAGATGCGATGTTTGCTCTGAGAGTGTTGATGGAGAAGTACAGAAAAGGTCAGAAGGAGGTGCATTGTGTTTTTGTAGACTTAGAGAAAGCATATGACAGGGTGCCTAGAGAGGAGTTGTGGTATTGTATGAGGAAGTTGGGAGTGTCAGAGAAGTATGTAAGAGTGGTGCAGGATATGTACGAGGGTAGTGTGACAGCGGTGAGGTCTGCGGAGGGAGTGACGGATGTGTTTAAGGTGGAGGTGGGATTGCATCAAGGATCAGCTCTGAGCCCTTTCTTATTTGCAGTGGTGATGGACAGATTGACAGACAAGATCAGACAGGAGACCCCGTGGACTATGATGTTTGCAGATGACATTGTGATCTGTAGTGAGAGTAGGGAAGAAGTGGAGGAGACCTGGAGAGATGGAAATATGCTCTAGAGAGAAGAGGAATGAAGGTCAGCAGGACTAAGAATATATGCGTGTGTGAATGAGATGGAGGATAGACGAATGGTGAGGATGCAAAGAGTAGAGGTGGCGAAGGTGGATGAGTTTAAATACTTGGGATCAATAGTTCAGAGTAATGGTGAGTGTGGAAGAGAGGTCAAGAAGAGAGTACAGGCAGGATGGAGTGGGTGGAGAAGAGTGTCAGGAGTGATTTGTGACAGACGAGTACCAGTAAGAGTGAAAGGGAAGGTCTACAAGAGAGTACTGAGACCACCTATGTTATATGGGTTGGAGACATTAGCATTGACAAAAAGGCAGGAGTTTGAGCTGGATGTGGCAGAGTTAAAGATGTTAAGATTTGCACTGGGTGTGACGAGGGTGGACAGGATTAGGAATAAATATATTAAAGGGTCAGCCAAGGTTGGAAGGTTTGGAGACAAAGCCAGAGAGGCTAGATTACGTTGGTTTGGACATGTGCTGAGGAGAGATGCTGAGTATATTGGAAAAAAGATGCTAAGGATGAAGCTACCAGGTAACAGGAAAAGAGGAAGGCCTACAATAAGGTTTATGGATGTGGTGACAGAGGACATGCAGGTGGTTGGTGTGGCAGAACAAGATGCAGAGGACAGGAAGAAATGGAAACAGATGATCCGCTGTGGTGACCCATAACAGGAACAGCCAAAAAAAGATGATGAGATTCTGTGGCTGTAAATATTTAATTGAATCTTCTGCTTCCTGTTGTGTCTCCTCCTGAGCCTTGTACACTGGTTCATTCTCAGATCCTTTTCTGTTTTGATTGAAATGCCTCACCAGAGATGACATATGACTGTCAGTTGTTTTAATACAAAGGTCATAAATCACTCCCATTTATGCTATGAATCCTTTTAAGAGCATAATGGTTTTCTCATAGTATTAATCAAAATTGTTTCTACCCAGTCTCTTCTAATTTTTTCAGAAGCAAGTCAAATAGGATTTCAGTCTGAGTGACATAAACATTTTCTCCTGCTGGAGATGCATTTTATTACCCGAGTATTAGTTCTGTAGCTGAATAAGAAGTTAGACAAGGATTTTCACTGTCTCTTCTTTCATTTTCTTCATCCTTCTGCCTGGCCATTGAACAAAGTGTGAAATAGGACAGTATTCTGTTTCTTTATGTAAAGTCTGCATTAATAAACAGCAGTAAAGCAAGATTCACAGGCTAACCCTAGGACTTCTGGAATGTCATGTATGCTAAAACTTTATCTCTTTCTCAGTGGTTGTGTACTGAGTAACAGAAGTTATAGCATACACTTTGATCCATTTTTAATGAGTATCTTTCTGAACCATATATGTTTGTGCAAGCAATAGAACAGCATCATCCTCATGCAGCCTAGTATAGACTATAGCTATGTACCTATTTCCATGAGTGTAAAAGTACATATTTCTGTGATTTACTGTTTACATGACATTGCATACAGCATTACTTTGCTTTTGTACCCTGAAGTTGCCACACTACAATATATGAGATCTAACAAAGCCTTTTATTGAGAACAGTACAAGAGGAGTATGGTGCAGAATTGCTAATATTCCAAATAATCATTTGAAATAGATTGTGAGTCTAGACCTCCACAGTATAGAACCACAATACACATAATGCTAGTCTTCTGGAACAGTGCAGCATAAACCTTTGGTCATCTATTTTATGCATTCCCTTCAACAAATATTTATGCACTTGTGACAGTTACGTTAGTTTGCACAAAGTGTATGTTTGTCGAAAGCACTGCTGTATTATTTGTAACATCTAAAATCTATATTTGACCAGACATGTCTACCAATTTAGTATATCAGCAATATGGCAATGCAATAACTTAATTCAGCATCTGTTTGTGTGGCGCTGCATTTCTTTTTAACATACACATTTCCTCTTTCAAAACATTGTCACTTTTAGTCAGCATGTTTTCTAGAGCTTCACTTTCAGAATGTGTACACTGTATTTCTCTTGTGCTTAAATCAGTTTTGTTCTACCAATTTTGTCCCAACAGGCTTGGAACAGTATCACTAACTATTAAAGATGATGAGTCATTGTGCCTTATAAGCAATTTTCGTATCAGGAACTCCCACTGTTTTTATATGTTCTTTATATATATTTTAAGCATACGATCAGTTGGTTAGAAAAAACATGTTATTTCTCTAAATTACATTTAATTTTTTATGTTTGCATTGCTCCTAATTTCAGTCCCCAAAATTCATAGGCTTAGTTTTCATTTTTCCAGGAATGTGTTCATTTTTAGATCAAAGATTTGCACACTATATAGAATAATGGATTGGAATTGAATACTCTCTACTTTCCTCCCAATAAGAATCCAAACAGTAAAAACTAACCTTTTCATTTGCTTTCTGGCAAGGTTTCATTTTTACTAGCATTACAATTTTGTAATGCTTGTCATTTCTACCATAAAAGCACAGCAGTTTTCTTCCTTAAATTTGCAGTTTGTTTCTGCATGCTGTTTACAGTGTGAAACTTTGCAGTACTTACCAAGGTGTTTATTACAGGGTTTTGCTTTTCTGCATGCCATATTAGAGTATTGTACTGTACAGGTTAGTTTCTCTTTCACAAATATACTGCTAATGCCATTAGTTTGTATTTCACCAAATATGACTATAAATCCTAAAAAGAAGAGATATTGTAGAATATACACGTGTAAGTACAAAATAATTCCACTTTACTAAGGGATTCCATGGTATGTGATAATCACACATGTAGGTGATGAACAGTCCTGTCCATCTCTCTCACCATGCACCTAGACAGGTGGTTATTATACCACAGCCAATACCCTTTATGCCATAATCCTTGCTCAGTGAGATTTTGGACTTGGTGCATAATATATCCCTAAAGCATTATGGTTAGAAAATGTGATTCTAATAGCAATTTGTAAATAAAGAAAGAAGTTTTGCAACATGTTGCAGTTACTGTTGCCTTTTCATTATTGTTTTTGTTTTATTAGGGTGAAGTAGGAGAGGCTGGCCACCCTGGTATATCTGGACTGGATGGGGAGCAGGTAATTGCCAATTTTCAGCATGCAATTAAGTTCTTATGGTATGCAACATTTGTTTCACATTGTTACAAATTGGTCTAAATAAGGAAATGTTATGTATGTGGTTTGACTAAAGTCATGAAATTCTAGAAATGGATTCACAGAAAATAATTTATTATAAAGAGGTAAACATTTTTTAAGAATTTTTGAATTTGTTTTCCTGCACTTTACTTCCTGATATGTGAGCACACTTTACATACTTATTTCTAGCTTATAACTGGAAATGTTGTTCATAAAGGGATATTCCCCTTGAAACGCTTTACAGCTTGTATAAATCTGATGGAGAATGTAGGATATTGGTAGTAACAGTCACTATCCATGTGTAGCCATTAAATAGACTGATTATGCCATGTATTGGATTTTTTATCTCATAACCAGTACTTAATGTCCTGTGAACACCAGAATGATAGAATGTTTTGAAGGAAAGGGAATTGTTTTATGGGTAATGTGACAGAATGTTTATGGAGGAGTGTCAAACTGTACTTTTTATTTTTAATAAGTTTATTCCTGCAGTCAAAAGAATTGAGGGTTTGATTACTTCCACCTCAAATTGCCCGAGTGACTCTGAGAAAGACATTTAACCACACAGTGCTCCCAGGTCACCACAGAAAAGATACAGTTTGTCCAGTGGATTTATCCATTCTCCATTGACTTACCTGGTTAACAAATAGATGACATACTGAATCCCTGTGGTGTAGAATGGCTTTGTTATAAGTCTGCTGCTGTTGTATCATGTTGAGATTTACATCTATAAGTTTGCTAACTTTGGGTCCGGAATACACTCAAGTTATCCAAGGATGTATTTTTTGGAATGATGAAGCAGTACATGATATATTTTTTTTTCTGAGAGGCAAGACATGACAGATCTACAAGTTTATTAAGTTTAATTTTATAGGTGTACTCTGATGGCCTCCTTTCATGATGTGAGTGCTGGAGTGTCAGACCAAGGTGAGTGATCAATAACAAGTGCAGAAGGCAGTGTATTTTGACCTTCTAGAGTCTACTTCCTTGGACACTTTTGCTTCTTACATACAATTTGTATTGCTCATAAGAAGCACTTTGGGTGGCTGTTTCACCTCTATGAAAGAAAGAAAATACCCCTCCCACGACAGTGTCTTTGTTTGACCATCTTTAGCATATCTCGCTGCCATCTTCCTCTCACAGTTTGCAGAAATACCCATGTCATTTCAGTGACTTGCCTGCAAAGCAAAGATTCCAAAATACGTACAGCATTAGTAGACTAAAGCTTTTTGTTTCTTTGCCACCACTCTGAATGCAGATCACTAGGCATATTATCCACATTAGTAGATATTGAGGTGAACCCATGATGAGCACTATAACCCTTATTGAGTCTCTTTCTGTGTAATGTAGAAGAGCTGGTGAAAGCTGCATCACTCAGAATGTTGGCCACAGATCTTAAAAGTAAAGAACTCAAGTAGTTTGGTCACTATTCCAGTTCAGCTAGCACCATCCAAAATGCATGTTGACTAAACACTGAGTTCAATATTTGATTTACAACAAGTACACAATGTATGTGCACATAACAACCAATGGGTGCTGCCGAAGAGTCACCACAGGCAGAACAAGAGGACATGCTTTCTGCTGCTCAGCTATGAATAGTCTCCAAGGATTTTTTTTCTTTTATTTAACAGCAATAAGAGCTGTTATTAGGACAGCTAACAGATTCAAGCTAGTAGTGCATGAGGAACTTCAGTCAAGGAAGGAAAAAGCTTGTGTTTTTATTTTTAATGGGGAACTTTGACTCAAAACAAGTGGAGTGTGCATTGCCTATCTGCTGGATTTTTTTCTAAGATGATGCTATTATTGTGCTACAGAAAAGACAAGTACATTTTCTGAACATTGGCATTGAACTCTGTCTTTCACTGAGCTTGTTGAACTATCCTGTTTTTTTCACTTTTTGGATAAACCTACATAGTTTGATTCTACAAAAAGTTTAGTATTAGAACTGAGATATTCATTCATCTAGGTGGACGCAGTCAGCGACTGCTGTTTTACAATGCCAGTAATTTTGTCATGCTTTACAAGTAACATTAATAGCTTAGAACACCTGATCTTCCCCTGAATACAGTGCAGAGTCATTACTTTACTCTTCTAAAACCAAAGTCTTATTAGCCTGTAAGTTAGGAAATTAGTTGCCAACTTGAAAAAAAGACTAAAGATATTTCCCCATACGTTTTCTGTCATATGAGTAAATCTGACTCTGCCTGATTGTTTTTTGCAAAATCGTTAGCGAACTCCTGCGTGGTGGTTTCAACCCACTCCTTTCACCCTCACTGTGCTCGGGCTCACTCCGCTCCCCTGCCCTGCCCCCAATTCCCACCCATTTCCACTACACATACATTTATTTTAGCCATAGCCACACCTACCACCTTGCAACCAATCCCACTTAGTCTTTTCACCCCCCCCATATATTAATAACTCCTGCTACCTATACCTGAATCCCCTAACTAACAGTACTACGTAGCACACTACTATGCTCCTCATTATGCTAGGTCCTAAACGCATACTACTTTTCCTCACTTTAAACTCTCTTCTACTCCTCCTATGAGAACACTCTCAAGCACTCATTGCAACCACCACACCACACCTCATCTGTACCAATAGTACAGCACAGTCACCAATAGCCTATTACCCCAGCTTTCTTTTACACAACTAATATTGACCATCACACAATCAAACTCCTTCCACAACTAAGTCCACCACCTCTCTTGCATTCTCTAAGGTCCTTAAGAAAATCACCAACTCCTTCAGCACATACACAAACAATTAATAGGAGACATCCACCCCAATCCAAGCTCCAAGAATTCACATATAATACAACCCAACCCTCCCTAAAACAACCTTACTCAAATTCACCATAGGAAAAACTCATCTCTCCTCCTCATCATTAATGCTCGTAGTATAGCCAACAAAATCCACAATCTACATGCTCTACTGTCCTGCTACTCCCCAGATATAGTTATTCTGACAGAAACATGGCTAAAGCCGCAGATCAGCAACAATTAAATCAGCCCCCCAGGTTACACTATCCTAAGACAAGATAGAACATATAAAAAAGGAGGTGGCATAGCCATCCTATACAAAGACCATCTAGCAGTTGATCTCCTGCATACCTCCCCTCCAGACCTCACAAATGCTGAGCTAATTATAGCCAAACTTGCCAGCAACCACAACAAACACCTTAATATAGTAGGGGGATACATCCCACCAGGTAGCAACATCCCCACTCTGGAAAAATCTGTTACAGTGGTGTACTATATCCTTCCCTCAGGAAACTATCTTACTGGAAGACTTTAACATAGCTTGGCTTCTATATTCCTCCCCAAATCCTACTATACATATCAACCTGTGCCGCTATACCCAAATCATCTTAGGCCCAACCAGGACCGATAAAGCCACTAAACGTGAATCCATACTGGATTGGATACTAATAAATTCTCCCCATCTAGTAACCCACTCAGGTAGCCTCCCTGATAACCTAAGCGACCACTGCCCAACATTTCTCTTAAGAAATCAAAATCAAAAACCTCATCCAACTACTTTCTGCACAATCAGGAACAAAAAACAATTTAACATGGACAAATTTATCTCTGATCTTAAACACTGTCACTGGGAAGATCTCAAACAACTGACATTAGATGAGGCAGTAGTTTCCTTCAATAGCACCTTCCTTGAAATTCTCAATACCCATACATCAACTAGAAAGATTAGAGTAAAATCCAACTACGCACCCTGGTTAACTAAAGAAACTAGAGCAATACTCAAAGACAGAGACAAGGCCTGGTTACAGTTCCATAAGAATAAAACCAGCACAAACAAACAACTTTTCCTGGAAATTAGAAACAAAGCAAAAAAAAAAAAACTAATCAAAACCGACAGAACTAACTACTACTAAAACATTCAAATCAAATATCAAAATAACCCACAAAAATTCTGGGCAGCAGTAATCAGTCTGTTAAAACCAGGTAAAAATACCACACCTATGCCTAATTCAACTGACTGCTGTGATAGCATTTCCACCCATTTCAACAACTACTTTACAGAATCCATTCAATCTCTAGCTAATAATCTAAACAACACTACCCCCCAGAAGTAAACCACAATAGCCTTCACAAAATTGCAATAACCTCTTCAGAACAAAACCAGTCCCCACCCATCACATCAAAAAATTACTAAGTGAACTAAAACCAACCACCTTAGCTGACAATAACCTCTCTAAAACTAGCATCAGAGGCAATCTGCTACCCAATAACCATACTTTTAAATAGATCCATCACTGATTCATATGTCCCCACTATCTAAAAAATCACACATCATACCCCTGCACAAAGGAGGCAGCTCCTGTGAACTAACTTTCGCCCCATTGCCATCCACTCCCCCCTCTCTAAAATCCTTGAAAGAGTCATTCACTCAAAATTCATGGATTATCTATTAACACATGACCTCCTATCACACACTCAACATCGCTTCCACCCTGCCAGTAGCACAACAGCAGCCCTTCTATCCTTCACAAATACTATTAATCTGCTCAGAAACAACTCCCATATTGTCTCAGCAATATTTCTGGACCTGTCAAAAGCTTTTGACATGGTCAGTCACCCCAAACTTATAAAGGTCCTCTCCTCCCATAATCTCAACAATACAACTATAGCATGATTCCTGAGCTACTTAACAAACTGACCTTTGGCAAGAATCCCTCTCACCCCTCCTACAAGTCACCTCAGGGGTACACCAAGGCTCCATCCTTGGACCCCTTCTTTTCTCTCTATTTACTAATCACCTCCACATTGTAGCCCCCCAAGCCAAAATAATTCAATATGCTGATGACTCCACTCTGATCTGCTCTGCTTCTTCTCTTAATGACCTGCAGTCTATCACCCAAGACACCTTCCTGTCTGTTATAACATGGCTAACTAACTCCCAACTTTATTAAATCCCAATAAAACTAAACTTATGCTTTTCTGTCCCACCAAAAACCCTCCCCTCTCCTCACACTTTTACATCCTAAGAACAAAACCAAAATTACTCCTACCCCCCCCCATACCAAACTTCTAGGTGTTATTGTCAACAATAACCTGAAATTTAATCTCCACATAGACCAATCCATAAAAAGTACACAAAAAAAACTTGGTCTCCTTTACAGAAACAAACAATACCTAACTAAAAATACAAAAAGTACAACTGCTAGAACACACCTGCTATTGACACTTCTATACACATCCCCTATTCTAACAAACCTCCGTAAAACCGACCTCAACAAGCTTGAAACCTGCTATAACAAGATCTCCAAATTTGCCACAAATAAATCCACCACTGTCAATCTCTCATGCAACCGAACTGGCTAGAACTCCCCCTCTTACTTCAATTTAATCAACTAACCCTACCCCACAAAATCCTCCACCATCCAAAAAAAGACACGGCCCTTAAAAATTGAATCCAATCATACTTAGCATCTAGACCCCTTTGTTCAAATAACAAGCTACTCCTCCAAGTCACCAAAGTAAAAAACTCAGCAGGTGAAGCCCTATTCTCCTACTATATTTGCAAACTATGGAACACTCTACCCAGCCCACTTATGAATAACTCCTCACCTAAACCGCTTAAAAAACTCCTAAAAATCCACCTTACAAACTCTTGGCTATGTACCTGCCACAGCCCAGGCTAGACTCCTTACCATCACCTTAGTACATTTCCTCAAACATAAATCTTAACTTCCCTTCTATCTATTACCTATGTTTGATCTTATCTATATTTCCTTTCTTAATACCTCATCATAATGAACTTGAGTACAGCCCCTCAGAATGTAACTCACTCATATGTTTTATCACTGTTGTAAATAGTCTTACAAAAATTTTTCCTGTTCAATCTCCTGTATAACTGTTAATTTTGTAATGTACTAGAAGTGTAATTACTTTGTCTTTTCTAAATCTGTTGTAACAAAACACTGTACTGTCTGTTGCTGTCCTTATGATTTTTGTGGTGCTTTTCTCCCCGGGCCTCCACTGAAAAAGGACACATGTCCAGGTAGACTTTCCCAGTTAACAAATGTAAAATAAAAATAAATAAATAATAAAGCAATCTGGTAGCAGCATATGAGTATGAAAGTGGATATAGTTTTATAAAAGTTAGTCCCAAAACAGGTATCCCTTCCTTCATGTGACTTTATGGATACTTATGGCATTGGATGTTTGTCCTTCCACTTAGTGGAAAAAAGGTTCTCAGTGGAGCTCTCACTCATCAGGCTCCACAGCTATCCCTTCCTAAATTTCTGCAACTCTCACAAATGCACAGTATGGGTGTCACTCCATTTTGGAACCAAGTTTGTGGTAGATTATTTTCTTGATTATTAGAGGCATCCAGCTTTACTGTAGAGGTCTATCCTTAAAATGAAAAAAAAAAAACACTCTCCACACAGTGATACTTAATGGATGCTAACTCATACAAATTAGACATTGCAGATACTGTAGACTTGATCTCCAAAAGCAAAACCCAGGAATCACAGATGAGGGAGCGCACATAAACGTATCAATTATTACTACATTGCATGAAAGGTTGGCACCTGTCATTTTCTGCTCTGCTTTTGAAATAAACAACATGATATGCTAGTGGAACTGTGTACTCAGTATGCTAATATGGGTTCAAGCATTATTTATTTATTGCTAACTAGGTAGGTGGATTGATCCACAGACCCTTTTATGTCTCTAAGTAAGTTTACAGTTTATCATCTGATATAATCTTCAGTATGACTAATTTGCTTTGTTTTACTTTACAAAATGTAAAAATCTGAGTACACATGCTCAGAATAAGCATTAATAATGTTTGTATTCTTAGGGGTTTCCTGGACCAACAGGTGTTGAAGGCCAGCCAGGATTTAAAGGAGAACAGGTCAGTAAGTGAATGCTAACATTTTTTTTATTAGTAAAACCCTACATTGTTCAGTTTTGTACTGTCCTTTTGAGTCATGCATAGATTTGCCTGCTTAATAGCAGAGATTCTTTCTCCTACCAATTGAACAATTTCCAATTTACATGAAACCACACATGAATTTGTCCATACACTCGGCTGCTACATGTAAGTTTGTCTTTTTTAGAACAGTGTTACTTGCCTGTTCTGCATTACATGAATGATTATCCATTCATGCATTGCCATAGCTCCAGGACTTGTTCTGCAGTGGCAGTCATATTTTGTTCCACGTGTATCTTAGCAGAATCAGCTCTTATTTCAGAGGGGTCTTTTCTTTCATGCAAGATGTTTGTGCTATTGGAGCTTAACCCATTTTCTGTGCATTTAGCAGTGGCGGCATCTCTCCAAAAATGAGGCTTCCAGGCTTATTGCATTCTTTGGTAGGGTTTTTATGTAGCACTTTTTGACCTAATGAATTATTCTCCTTTCCTTTAAGTGATTTGGTATACTTCAACTTAAATATTTTGATGTTGATAAAGAGCCTTTTAACATTCTATTGTTTGCTGAATGAGGATGCCTTAAAGAAGGCAATTTGGTTTTGAAGGGCAGCTATCCTGACATTTAGTCTTTGAGAACGTCTGTCAGCTACTGTGCTTTCTAACAGTTGCACCCCTTTCTTTTTTCTCATTTTTGGTAAAAGATGCCTTTAGATGTTTTTGTTCATTTCTTTGTCCCAACTATCTGTTGAGCATTATTACCCTTCTGCCCAATTGCCCCATTCATTCCACATCAGTTGGGAAAGAATTGACCAGGAGGAGCCATCATTCAGACAGCCAGTGAGATTTCTGTATGCTGCCCTTTCTTCCAGCATTCACCCAGTGAAGTGAGAATGTGCAGTGGACTGCAGCAAAGGATCCCTCACTTTTCCAAGGGATGTTTCCTCTCAGGCAGCCCTGTCTTTCCCCCTGAAACAGGAGTGATGGTTTCCACAGTTTCTACCACAGAAGTTGCATCAGCCAGTGTTGCCCTCAAGTGTGCTCATCTCTAGCCATCTCTCCCTTGATATAAAGTTCTTTAAAGCAATTTTAAGTATGCAAGTGCCTACTGGTGGTTACATTTTCAGCACATCACCGTTAATTGTTGATGGAGAGGTACCTTACAATCTAATATTACACTAAGAATCATGCATTTCAGTATTGTGTAATTGTAGCTGTGTAGTCCTCTTTGTCTTGCTTCACAGTTTTCAAATTTTGTTATATATGTCAGGAACAAACCATATGAATTTTGCTGTCAGCACTGATGTTGTCTATGGCTCTGAGGACAAAAGGAGGTATTCCATGAGCTATACAAATTGGAGAATGGTAAAGTGCAAGTAGTAGTCTGGTAAAGTGCAAGTAGTAGTCTGGTAAAGTGCAAGTAGTAATCTGGCTGGAGTTTATTATTTATGCCTATTGCTGAATGTTCTCTGTTTCTTATTTTTGTTCAGTGTACTTTATTTACACTTGAAATGACAACTGCTTTTCTCTTTGTCTCTACTTCATGTTATAGGGTGATCCTGGCTCCCAAGGATTAAAAGGGGCAGATGGACCTCCAGGAGAACCAGGAGATGAAGGGCCAAAAGGTCTTCCTGGAGTAGTTGGAGAATCAGGAAAAGAGGTATAACAACAAATAGGAATTCATAAATTCTTAATTTTTTGGAGCCATTCTTGTTTGAATGGATGTCAGATTAATATATTTTGCCAAATATATTTTACTACCAAGAGAATAAAAGCTCACTACCAGTGTATCCCAATTAGAGGTCTGTAGGATTTTTACATTCTAACTAAAACATTCTTGAAAAATAATAGTTATTTTGCACACTTTCTCTACATGTCCTTGATGACCAGTAGATCAGGCTTTAATTGCCTGATCATAACTGGTAACATTTAAAATACATTGCTACAGTTTATATATGCATTGTTACATATGTTGAATTAAGCATGATGTAACATTTCCCACATATCATTCATTATATATTTGTGCCATTTTTTTAATAAAAAGTCTTGTAATGGCAGAAATAAATGCACTATATCCCCCAAGTAATGTTATCTTAAGAGTAGAGAGAGGATTCATGCATAGAGTTTAATGCATGCATCCTTGATCATGTACTGTAGTGTATTCATTAAAGTCTGTAGCTGCAACCTCACACTATACCTTCACAGACATTTCTTTATCACATATGATGGATATAGTAATAAGCAGGGAAATTCATATCACAAAAGAAGAGGAAGTAAATGCATTATGGCAGCATGTGCACTGCCTGCCATGGTGTAAAAGGTAAGTAGATGAACTGCATCAGTAAATTTTCATTTTGACCATCGGTCATAACATTGATATAACATCAACTTGTGTATTGGCAAAAATATTCCTTCCTTCCTTTTGGTCAATGTCACAATTAAAAGATAAAAATTGATTAAAACGATTCTCTTTTAAATGCTCAACTGAACAAGCAGTAGATGGTTGTAAAGGTTTGCGTTGTGACAAATTTCCTTTACTGTCTTTGATATTATGTTCAGTAACCGCTGAATATGTCTTGGCTGGCAATGCTCGTTTAGGTTTAGTGCCTGTCCTTTTAGCCTCTAAGTCAATATCATATAATGAAAAGTCAAAAGTAAAATCTGTGATATTGACTTGGCTAATAGACAAGGGAGCAGTAATATCCAGCGTATTATATTTACTTTTATTAGTTACTTTTTGCCCATTAGGTATATCTAAACTGTCATTAAAAGGCTCACCTTCACTGTTGTGTGCATAGCTGTTAGGTTTATTAAGCAATATTGTCTCACTCGGAGCCCCTTGTTGCTCTTTCAAATCCCCTTCTATATCTTTCTTCCAAGATGCACACGACGGTTGACTGCCTACATTATCGCTTTCTGGCATGGAATGTGCCGATAGTGTCTTGCTCAGTTTAGAAGCATTATCGCCAGGCAGAAGTTTATTGACAAGGAGAGCTAACAGTTTAAGTTCGCCTTTTAGTTCAACAATTTCCTGTTTTAGATGGTTTAAATTTATGTGCATATTCGTATCAGTGTTGGTTGACTCTACCATACCCTGAGAGTCCATATTCAAAGCAGTTGCACCGGTGTCTTCCGTGGTTAAGGTCGACATCAGAATAAAATCCAAACAGGTACTAAGAAATCTTCGGTTACACCAATAAGTGCCCATAACTGCCAAAAGATGAAAAATCCACAACTTATTGACAAACGACAATGACGTTGTCAAAAACATCTACAACAGGGTGATTGGGTGGCATAAACATACTCTTAGTATTTATTTGATTATTAACTCCCTTACTCACATAATTATAATCCTTTTTTGGTACATTATCAAAAAATATGTCCAAATTAATCTTCCTGATGTATTTCTTAAAATCAATTAATACTTTCAGTTAAGTTAAATTTAGGATTAGGTATAAATTTCATACCTTTCTCAAATAAATTAAAATGAACAGTTTCAATAGATGTATTAGAATAATTATAAATATTAAAATTATTATAAGAATAAATATTCCCTTTGATTATTATTTGATTGTCACTATTTTCCACTAATTTATCAATATTTATATTATTACTACATTGTTTATTATCTTTATTATTATTATTGTCATCTGTAATATTAAAAAACTTTGATTTATCAGTTACACTTCTAGGAAAAGAGACTACTTCTATTTTTGTTAATACTGGTTGTAATTCTTTTTCCTGTAAAAATTCTCTTTCTGATTGGTTCTCTGATATGGTTGACCTATATCTCTTGGATGTCTCTGAAAATCCTGTCCCTCGTATTGTCTTCTTAATCCATATTGATCCTGAATATTATTATTATTATTTCTATTATTATTGTATTTATATTTGTTATAAGCATTGTAGCCTTGTGCATCATCCTTTCGGGGACTGGGCCAATTATAGGCTGTACCTTTATTATAGTGTTCCCTGTCCCTTAACAATTTATTTTGTTTGCGTTGGCTTATTTTAACAACCCATTTCTCTGCTTCCACAAATTGCCTATTATATAATTTTTCCCATTCCATAAATAATAAATCATTGACAATACATACATTAAGTTTTTCAGCTTCTTGTATCAGCTTACTCAGTCTTTCATCATTATACTTAACTAATAATCTCATATAATTAAATCCACACTCATCAAAAAACATATTAAATTCATGTTTACCAGTATTAGTAAGATCTAAACCCATGGGTAACTTAAAAAATCTAAGCCCCATGGGAACTATCTTATTATCTATACATTTTGATAAATACATTGTCTAATTTCAGTCCATTGATAGTCTAGTTTCTTTCCCAAAGCATAGATCATAGTTTTTAAACACCCAGTCTCTTCTATAACATCAACTTGTGTATTGGCAACAATATTCCTTCCTTCCTTTTGGTCAGTGTCACAATTAAAAGATAAAAATTGATTAAAACGATTCTCTTTTAAATGCTCAGCTGAACAAGCAGTAGATGGTTGTAAAGGTTTGCGTTGTGACAAATTTCCTTTACTGTCTTTGATATTATGTTCAGTAACCGCTGAATATGTCTTGGCTGGCAATGCTCGTTTAGGTTTAGTGCCTGTCCTTTTAGCCTCTAAGTCAATATCATATAATGAAAAGTCAAAAGTAAAATCTGTGATATTGACTTGGCTACTAGACAAGGGAGCAGTAATATCCAGCGTATTATATTTATTTTTATTAGTTACTTTTTGCCCATTAGGTATATCTAAACTGTCATTAAAAGGCTCACCTTCACTGTCGTGTGCATAGCTGTTAGGTTTATTAAGCAATATTGTCTCACTCGGAGCCCCTTGTTGCTCTTTCAAATCCCCTTCTATATCTTTCTTCCGAGATGCACAGGATGGTTGACTGCCTACATTATCGCTTTCTGGCATGGAATGCGCCGATAGTGTCTGGCTCAGTTTAGAAGCATCATCGCCAGGCAGAAGTTTATTGACAAGGACAGCTAACAGTTTAAGTTTGCCTTTTAGTTCAACAATTTCCTGTTTTAGATGGTTTAAATTTATGTGCGTATTCGTATCAGTGTTGGTTGACTCTACCATACCCTGAGAGTCCATATTCAAAGCAGTAGCACCGGTGTCTTCCGTGTTTAAGGTCGACATCAGAATAAAATCCAAACAAGTACTAAGAAATCTTCGGTTACACCAATAAGTGCCCACAACTGCCAAAAGATGATAAATCCACAATTTATTGACAAACGACAATGACAGAATGATACTAAACGCACTGTTAGACATTAAAACTACTTAAAACACAATGAATGCAGTACAATGTTAAGCGCTTTCAGCCAAATCAGCTAGCCTTCATCAGAACTAGAGCGTATTACTGTTACGCTGTTTAAATAACTTCATTGGCGCCAAAATCCATATCACATTCCTTAAAGTTATATTAACCATATGTTACGTATATAAACTTAAAATTCATTAATAAACATTAATATATCATCAAACTGAAGCGACGTATTTAAAAAGGAAACTTAATAGAAAATGTATATATACTTTTTAAAAACTCAATTGTTGTTTCATTATGACTTATCCTTTTTGGACATTATTTATTGTATTTAAATTTAGAGAACAGAAGTTCTTATTCTTTCGGCTGCTCCTGTTAGGAGTCGCCACAGTGGATCATATGTTTCCATTTCTTCCTGTCTTCTGCATCTTGCTCTGTCATACCAACCACCTGCATGTCCTCTCTCACTACATCCATGAACCTTATCTTAGGCCTTCCTTTTCCTGTTACCTGGCAGCTTCATCCTTACCATCTTTTTCCCAATACACTCTGCATCCCTCCTCAGCACATGTCTAAACCAACGCAATCTTGCCTCTCTGGCTTTGTCTCCAAACCTTGGCTGACCCTCTAATATACTTATTCCTAATCCTAGCCACCCTCGTCACACCCAGTGCAAATCTTAACATCTTTAACTCTGCCACATCCATCTCAAACTCCTGCCTTTTTGTCAATGCCAATGTCTCCAACCCATATAACATAGCTGGTCTCACTACCCTCTTGTAGACCTTCCCTTTCACTCTTACTGGTACTAGTCTGTCACAAATCACTCCTGACACTCTTCTCCACCCACTCCATCCTGTCTGTACTCTCTTCTTCACCTCTCTTCCACACTCACCATTACTCTGAACTGCTGATCCCAAGTATTTAAACTCATCCACCTTCGCCACCTACATCCTCTCCATTCCTCTATCCTCCACCTCATTCACACACACGTATTCTGTCTTAGTCCTGCTGACCTTCATTGCTCTTCTCTCTAGAGCATATCTCCACCTCTCCAGGGTCTCCTCCACCTGTTCCCTACTCTCACTACAGATCACAATGTCATCTGCAAACATCATAGCCCAAGTGGACTCCTGTCTGATCTCGTCTGTCAACCTGTCCATCACCATTGCAAATAAGAAAGGGCTCAGAGCTGATCCTTGATGTAATTCCACCTCCACTTTAAATGCATCTGTCACTCCCACCGCAGACCTCACCGCTGTCACTCTACCCTCGTACATATCCTGTACCACTCTTACATACTTCTATGACATTGCTGACTTCCTCATACAGTACCACAACTCCTCTCTAGGCACCCTTTCATATGCTTTCTCTAAGTCCACAAAGACACAATGCAACTTCTTCTGACCTTTTCTGTACTTCTCTATCAACACTCACAGAGCAAACATTGCATCTGTAGTGCTCTTTCCTGGCATGAAACCATACTGCTGATCACTAATCATCACCTCCCTTCTTAACCTAGCTTCCTCTACCCTTTCCCATAACTTCATGCTGTGACTGATCAGTTTAATCCCTCTGTAGTTACTGCAGCTCTGCACATCACCCTTATTCTTAAAAATCGGTACCAAAACACTTTTTCTCCATTCCTCAGGCATCCTATCACTTTCCAAGATTTCATGAAACAATCTAGTTAAAAACTCCACTGCCGTTTCACCTAAACACCTCCATGCTCCCACAGGCATGTCATCTGGACCAACAGCCTTTCCATTCTTCATCCTCTTCATAGCTATCCTTAGTTCCTTGCTAATCCACTGCACTTCATGATTCACTATCCTCACATCATCCAACCTTCATTCCCTCTCATTCTCTTCATTCATCAGCCCCTCAAAGTACTCTTTCCATCTGTTCAACACACTCTCCTCGCTTGTGAGTACATTTCCCTCATTATTCTTTACCACTCTTACCTGCTGCACATCTTTCCTAGCTCAGTCCCTCTGTCTAGCCAATCAGTACAGGTCCTTTTCTCCCTCCTTAGTGTCCAACTTTTCATACAACTCTTCATACGCCTTAGCCACCTTTCTCTTTGCCATGCCCCTCATTTCCTTATACTCCTGTCTACTTTCTTCATCTCTCTGACAATCCCACTTCTTCGCTAACCTCTTTCACGGTATACTCTCCTGTACTTTCTCATTCCACCACCAGGTCTCCTTGTCCTCCTTCCTCTTTCCAGATTTCACACCAAGCACCTTTCTAGCCATCTCCCTTACTAGCTCTGCTGTAGTTACCCAGTTATTCGATAACTCTTCACTGCCACCCAGTGCCTGTCTTAACTCTTCCCTGAACTCCACCTCACAATTACCCTTTTTCAATTTCTACCATTTGATCCTTGGTGCTGCCGTCACACACTCCTCCTCCTCTTCTTGATCACCACTGTCATCCTACAAACCACAATCCTATGCTGCCTAACTACAACTTCCCCTGCCACCACTTTACAGTCTCCAATCTCCTTCAGACTGGCCCTTCTACGTAAGATATAATCCACCTGTGTGCATCTCCCTCCACTCTTGTATGTCACACTATGCTCCTCCCTCTTGTTAAAATACGTATTCACAGCCATATCCATCCTTTTCACAAAATCCACTACCATCTGACCTTCTGCATTCCTTTGCTTAACACCATACCTACCCATCACTTCCTCATCCCCTCTGTTCCCTTCACCAACATGCCCATTGAAATCTGCTCCAGTCACCACTCTCACCCTTGGGTACAGTTATCACCACTTCATCCAACTCACTCCAAAATTTTTCTTTCTCATCCATCGCACATCCAACTTGTGGAGCATATGCACTAACAACATTCATCATTACATCATCAATTTCCAGCTTCATAAACATCACTCTATCCAACACTCTTTCACCTCCAAAACACTATTAGCATACTGTTCCTTAGGATAACCCCTACTCCATTTCTTTTCCTATCCACACCATGATAAAACAATTTGAACTCACTTCTGATACACCTAGCCTTGCTCCCCTTCCATCTGGTCTCTTGCACACACAATATACCAACCTTCCTTCTGTCCATCATATCAGCTAGCTCTCTCCCTATACCAGTCATACTGCCAACATTCAAAGTTCCAAACCTCACTACCACAGTCCTAGCCTTTACCTGCCTTCGGGCATGCCTTCCCCCTCTTCTCCTCCATCGGCCAATAGTAGCCCAATTTCTGCCAGCACCCTGTTGCCCAGCAGTACTGGTGGTGGTCGTTGTTAACCCGGGCCTCGACCGATCCGGTATGTATATCTGTACTGTTGTCTGCATGTATTATTTGGCAAAATTTTATGCCAGATGCCCTTCCTGATGCAACCCTCCCCCCATTTGTCTGGGCTTGGGACCGGCACAAAGAAATGCACTGGCTTATGCATCCCCAGTGGCTGTTTAAAGAACAGAAGTTGCTTTTCAAAAAAGGGATACTTAGTAGAGCATGATAAATATAGGAATCAATCAGAGGAGATTAGAAAAGAATTGAAAGAGAAAAAGGAAAACCAGTATACAAAAGAACATCAAGAGGGCATCTTTAAAGCTCCCAAGAATGCAATGAAGTTGCAATGAAGAAAGTTGGGGGTTTTTGCTTGGAAGTGTTGGTATAGTTATATATCCCAATCAGACCAGGGAATATTTCCTCATCCAGACAGTAAATGCTTTAGGTGTGATGTGAAAGGCAGAGGTAATTGGGATATGTCTTTTGAGAATGCAACGATTTGGCAGATTTTAAACATTCCTTACAGAATACTTTATCAGAAATGTTGGAGGAGCAAATGGTTACAAATAAAGAAATGATTCTTCTTAGCTGGAATATAGGATTTGAATTTCACAGACATAGTAAAGGCTTGCTAAGTTTAAATTCTTTGGGCTGCAAAAAAAAAAAAAAAACAATTACTACAAAATGGAAATCAAAATCTAAACAAACTGTGACTGTAGCTGTGAATATTGTACAGGAAATCTAAACCAAATGCAAATGAAGTACTGAAAACTGTAAAGTAGATAAAATAATTGGAAATGGAATCTTTAGAAAAGGGAAAGCATGGATTATATAGAAATAAGTGGAATTTATGGGAACAATAGATGCAGAATAGTGTTTAGGAGGAGGAGAAAAAAGAAAAAAAATCCACAATCAAGTACCCTTGGGCTTTTGAAATGCGGGAGCCAATCAGGTCCCATTTCTGCAACCTAAACCTGACGCGCTTTCTTTAGCTCTTAATAAAAAAAAATAAATAAATCTTTTTTTTCTGTTAAACTTTAGCAAACAGTTGCTGCAATTTACAAGTATTAGCTAGAAAAAAAAAAAAGGAAACAGATTTTTTTTTCACTTAGCAATCAGTTTGCTACAATTTCAATCAAAGTAGTAAGCAGTTGTTACAGTTTAGGACACACATGGAGCACTATAGTGCTCTGGTTTTACTTTAAATATATATGTTTGTGTGTGTGTGTATGTGCGTATGTAATTGTGTGTGTGTGTGTATATATATATATATATATATATATATATATATATATATATATGTTTGTGTGTGTATATATATATATATATATATATATATGTATATATATATATGTATGTGTGTGTGTGTGTGTATATATATATATATATATATATATATATATATATATATATATATATATATATATATATATATATAGAATTGAACTGTTGCTCACTCTCTCTCTCTCTGTATATATATATATATATATATATATATATATATATACACACACACACACACACACACGTGTGAGTGTGTGTGTGTATAAAAATAATTTTGAACTGTTGCATACTGCTTGCTGCAGACCTAACAAACAGTTGCTATAGTTTAGACTTCACACAGAGTTCTTCATTGCTCAGATTCAACCACAAGTGCAATACCAGCTTTTAAAAGTCAATATGCAATATAGAGTGATTGGGTGATAGATTGGATGGCTGATCATACCCCCTTTACCCCACCCTGTCTTTGCTAATGTTAAAATGTATACTGTCTTAAAATAGCAAAATAAATGTTAATACTAGTTGCTTTCTTTTCTCTTTTTGTAAATGTACCTGTGTCACTTTTTAATGCCATGTTTAATAAGTATGTTATAAATAAAAAAAGTAGTGAGACAAAGATGCGCAGGCCATGTACAATGTTTGCAATACCCCAAAAATAATAGTATTAATAATACTAAGAAGAGCGACGATGATAATGGGAATCAACATATTTAATTCACAGTAGAACTTCGGCTGTGCTTAATGATTTCAAAACAGTCTGATATCAATATCTCTATACTACAATTCTTCAAGTTGTTGTTGTGTCTTTTGGCTTTTTCCCGGTTAGGGGTCGCCACAGCAGAACTCCGGTCCGCTAACAATTGGTAGTTGATTTTTACGTGCCGAGTTACCAGCCCTGACGCACAACCTTCAACGAAGGTACGCCCATTCACACATGTCTCCATGTAGAAGATGCTCTAGCTGAGAATCGAACCGGACAGCATCTTACTGTGAGGCGACAACGCTACCGCAGCACCACCACCGCGGGATAGTTAAAAAATGCAGCCTTTTAAAGGATGTGAAAAAAAGATGCAAAAGTTGAAGAGAAGAAATTGATAGAGAAACTGCAGTACTTGGATAGTTCAGCATAAAAAATGAATTAATAAATACAGAAAAAATAACTGCCAAAATACCATGAAAAGCATTCACTGACAGGCAAATCAGTGTTATCAAAATAGCAATGTTGCCAGTGAATTTATGAATGATCTTAAAATCAACTGCTTTCAGTAAATTATATGGATCTTGTTACATTCTCTAAAATGTTTAATGTATGTTTTTACACTCAGTGCCTTATTATAGACCTTCAATGAGTTTCCATCCTGTTAGTAATGAATCACTATTGATTGCATGAACGTATTCACCAAAAATGAAGAGTCCCATGTTTAATGGCAGTAGTGAATTATCTCAACTGCCGCTATTACTGCCCACCAATATTCATTTGGGTGCGTGAATAAAAGCGTACTGATTGTTTTATGCAATGGGTTTTATAAATGTGCATTTGCTTTGGACTCATCCATATATTAATAATTATAATAAAAGGAGTTAACATGTTACTGTTGGCTTGCCTTTATTCCTTTGGAGAATTTGGTGCTAGAAGTGAAAAATGGTCTGCTTAACAAATGACTGGAGCATTTCTTATTAATTTTATTGCATTATCTACTTTTCTACTTCACCCAGAAAAACAGGGCTCCTTAACAGGTGATCAAGATGAAATTCTTTGAGTGTTAGAAGCCTAAAGAAAAAAAATCACTGACGAACACAGCCTCAATTTCTGTTTTCCATAGAAAATCATCGCCAGTGTGATTTTTAAGTGTGCACTGGCAATGATTCAGTTCTTGTGGGAGATTTCTCCCTTCTTTAAATTGGTGTGACCGTGAAGTTGGTATATATAAGTTCAGGGAATATGGTGACATTGCCTAACTGCAAAAATATTTAATTTGTTTACCCTTCTGTGTTTTGGGCATTATTTCTTGCCATTTCTGATCTGCAGGATTGTGGAAATCAATGTTTCATAGTAAAACCAAGCAGCAAACATAAAGCCAGAAGTCAGTCCCAGATATGATCCCAGACACACACACACACACACACACACACACACACACACACACACACACACACACACACACACACACTTTTTGGAGAAATTAAAAGAAATTAGTGCACTGGTTTGCTGGTATTATTGATCAAGAGAGTCCTATTTTATAAACTGAAATGTAAAGTACTTCACTCCCATTGAAGAAAATTAGAAACTTCTGAATAAATTATGAAGGAATAGATCTTATGTTAGAAAAACCTGATCATTCATTAAATAAACTGAATCAAGAAATAGTATGCCAGTTAACCATGGAAGAAATTGCACAATTTGAAATGTATATAAAGCCATTATTAATTAATCTGAAAGTTTACATGTATATACAAACTTATTTTAGAGAACTTGCATAATGGGAATACCAAATTAAATAATGAATGCTGGCATGGGTGGAATCTGATTGGCACTTATTGTTTGAGATGTTGCAGTGTGATAGGAAATTAAGGGAACTAACCTGAGAGATGTTAAATAGTATTCTGAGAAAACAGATTATTTTATGAAGTCCAGAAATAAAGCTTTTTTCATCCACAAATTTATTACTGAAAGAAGAATACAGAATATTAACTAACAGCATGAGTTACCAAAAGAATCATCTGTGTGTTACCTTGGATTCACTATACAGTCTTGAAATACTGAAAGGTCGAATTTCAGTATTTTGAGACTGAATAGTCGAAAACCCATATACACGAAAACCCAAAATCACGAATACCACAACCGCGACCATTCACACACACACACAAACCAGGACATAATCACACACACATACACCTATCTAACTAAACAAACACACCTAACCTTAATAAGAAGGGGGAAAACCCCCCATTTATATATTCTAACTCCAAGGTCACACTAAACGAACAAACACACAAAAAACACCAACGCACACACTCACAGACACTAAAATCCCCATCCAATATCCTCAAACACAACACTTACCTGAAACCCCAGATAAATCCACATGTCATGAACGCGACACCACGATAGTGGTGGATTCGACATTTGTGGATTCAACATAGTGTAGTTTTGAATAACTTTCCACTATTCGGTCTGGACGTACTGAATTTCGACATTTCAGTACGTCGAGATTGTCTAGTGTATCCGTTACCTTAGAATCAGCCTTATCCAAGTCATTTCATCTGTAATAATCGTAAAATATATTTTTTTTCTCATGGTATACTCCTTTCAAAGCACAGCTCATGATAATAGCTGAGGATGGGGGAAGTATGTCACATGTGGAATGCATCAAGTGTAAGTAAGGTGTTAAAAGGAAAATGGGAATGTAGTGTTAGGAAATTTAAGGATAAATATCAATATTTATATGGCAAACTAGCGCAAAACAGAATAGACTAGATTGCTTACAATTTATATCAGCTCTTGGGACATGGAACATCACCTCACTGCTGTGGAAGGACCCGGAGCTTGTGAAGGAGGCTAAAAAGTACTAGCTAGATATAAGTGGTCTTGCCTCTGTATACAGCAGTTGCATCTGAACCAGAGTTCACAGTTGATGGCAGTGATGGTGGCCTTTCTAACAGAGCATGGAGACCACCCAGGGTGATCTGTTATGTAGCTGCAGGCTTTGCTAGTGCAGAGTTAAAAGGTGATGGAAACAAAAGGCTGGTATTGATGACATTCTCCTGGAGGTAAGCCCACCTTTTGAGTTAGCTTCCTGAATCCACCATATATCACTTTCATTTTTCCACTACAAAAGGCTCAAGTTAATGGATGTTCTCTACTTTGATGGATAGTGTATGGCCTGGAAAAAGTGCACATCTACAAACAACATCCAGGGGCACAGTTCTTGCACCACCTAGTCACTGGATGATTGACTGGAACACATCTAAGACAGATCGTCTGTCAGAGAGTGATCCTTACATTTGCAATCCATTGGTTTGGAATTAAACTGGGAATTAAAGATGGTTCTTCCCATGTCCACCCTAAGTTATGCAGAACACAGTGGCCCAGTATGCAATGATCTATAAGGCTCTTTAATACCATGACCCATACATGCTACAGTTACATGATGTCTATTAGGACTTGTCATTGTGGTATTATAATTTCTGCAACAATTGTAATTTCTCTATTTACCTGAATTTGTGTCAGATTTTCATCACTGCATGCTTCAGTAGTAATTGTGATTAATTTTATACACAGCATCCGTCATCTCTCTAGAAAAGTTGCTGCCAGGGCAGTGGCTCCTGATGGGTTTACATCGATTAATTAATCAAAGTATTACTAGCTAACATGGGTGTCACTATATTCTGTATTACAAAATGAGTTTGAGTTGCTTATAATGCATAGAAAGCAACTGCTTAACTTTTGCAGATTTACTTGAGGCTGTACAGTTGAGCTAGGGTTCCCATTATTTCAGATCCTTAACGAGATATTTCATACTGAAATATAGATTTCTGGAAAATGTCCATTTCCTCAAGCAATAACAATGAAATAAATGTTTGTTAGGACTGACTAAACCTCTGCCCAAGAAACAAGAAAGGATAATAGACAAAAGAGCTGAAGGGTGTACTCTCGGGTACAGAGAGGTTTAACAACCATTGCAATCTAAGGCCAGTGAAATACAGATTTAGACATACAGACAAGCCAAGCTTCCATTGGTCCAAGAAAAAAATCAGAAAGCGGTGGAGCAACATGAGTTGTGGGCATTGAACTGCCCCAAACAGATGAGACTAATGAATTTAATTCCCAAGATGCTGACAGAAGCAGAAATGGGCATTCTTGATAAGGATTAATATTTGTTCCTGGTACATTTTCTAATCTGTGCTTACCTTGAGCACCTTTATTTTAAATTTAATGATAAAGGGGAAGAGGGCTTGGAAAACTATGTCCATTAAACCCATTGTGCATGATCTTCCGTTAAGCTTTAAACTAACAACGTTTGAGTAGATATGTGAAATAGAAATGTTTTCGTTCACATAAGTATCATTTTAAGTATTTTTTTAATCTGAATGGTAATGTGATGCATTAAATAATTTAGGTAAAGATAGTACAATACGTATTATGGTAGATGACAAAAGATTATTATTAATTGTAATAGATGTATATAAATATATAAAGAAGTTATGTACTTTTAAGTGTCAGAGTTATTGTACTGGTGGTATAAATGTTGCCTTAACTGCCTGAAGATAAAGATGAGAAAGTTATTGAGGACTGGGTTATAATGGTGTTATTTTTCCAAACATTTTCTCTTTTTTACAGGTCAACATTCAAGATACCCAGTATTTTCTGGGATTCTCTAAGGTTCATAAGTCCTTATGTACCCCCTGTTGACTCATCATTTCTGCCAGGGTGGTTAAAAACTGAAACCTTCATAGCTTTTATAGAGCATTGCCTCAAAAGTGAGGTCAGAAAACTACCATGTTTATTTAGTAATGAGAGAAATTTCATTAACTGGATTAGAGAAATTGTTATGAAAAGTGAGATTATTTTGCCTACAGTGCATGCTATCTCTTCATACATGAGAGTGTACTACAAGATAACATTGTAGAAATGCTAGTATGTTGTCTGCCTGAGCCTGATGGATATTAATCTAAATGTAAACATTAGGTAACAGGTTTAAGATTAAGTGACACTTTAAATATCAACCACTTGTATACAGTTATGTACTTCATACAGAACAGATCAGCTTGGCTGTGTCTTGGGCATTGCATTGTCTTTTCCCCTGAGGTAGTGTAATTGCAGAGGTGATATGTGTATGTAGAAGGGGGTGCTTGTCCTGCTGCTTCTATGTTGGTTGTGCAAGATGTTTGTCAGTTTCATAATTTTAACTATGGATCACAGTTGAGTCATTTTGACAGACACCGATTGATGCTCTATGATCTTATAGCAGATTTGCCAGAGTTTCATTAGGGAGCCATAAACTACATTTGTGACTTATTAGAGTTAATTCCAAATAATGTTTTCTTTTTCTTTCTTTTTTATGGACAATTTTCCAATAAGTGAATTGCATGGCAATGGGAGGTATTATGACTCCCACGTTTGCCTGTTTCGTTATGGCTTCAAGGGAGGAGAAATGTATTTTTAATTGAACCTACTCAGGACATGTTGCATATTATGGTTAGTTTATTGATGGGATTTTTTGTCTTGTTTTTTTGTTATGGAAGGGCAACATAAAAAAAAAAACTGTTAACCTTCTAAAGATACCTTGATGGAACTTCTGCTTCTTTTGAGGTTCACTTTGATTTTGGAAGTATCCGTTTCATTGATATTAATATTTATGCAGTTTTTGATGGTCAAAATTCTACACCAAATTTTACAGAAGGGAAATTAACGGGAAACATTGCACATGGAATTGGAATTTCACATATGGTCTCCATGTTTACTATGAATTTTTTTTTTTTAATAAAAAAATAACTGATAAATATTTATCAGTTTGCCAGTTGGTCACATTTGACCTCACTTAATCAAATTTTCAGAAAAAAGAACAAGGAATGAACTCTGCATTTTTATAGATGGTATACCCAGAGCAGGTCATTGACAAGATGCTTCTAACAGTGCATAATGAAAGGGAAAGAATTGTTCCTGTCATTAAAGTTGGTGTTCTTATGGATTCATTTGAAATGGGAAAGAATGATTATTCCCTTGTTAACAGTATCACTTTTTCAATGGACAGATATTCTGTTAAGAGTATTCCAAAAATCTAGAACATTATTTTAGGTAGTGAGTATCTCTGTAAGACTGTTCTTGGACACATTTTGTTAGAGAGCAAAAAAAGTTAAGATTGTTTTGGGAGGAATGATAAGAATGTTATTGCACACACTGTAACTGAGGCAGGTACGGAAAAGATACCTTTACTTTTGTTAGCTTTAGAAGTATATGGGTATCCTTATGTTGTAAACTCCACCTCCAGAAGTATTTCAGATTTAGAGGAGAATCACAAGTGTGCACCAGTGAATGCAGTTTACATTGTACAATGTAGAGGTTGTATGGCATTCTTCTTAAGGAGAATTTCATGCACGCTAAAAGTAAGATCTGATGTTATCCATATCATTATTCCTCACAGTGGGGTCTTGGATCTGATATCAGATCCGAGACAGCAACATCCGCATAGACAGATCCAAGGCGCAAGCTCCTTCCTCTCCAGCAATCCCCTACTGCCCTCTAATCTTCAGATTCTGTTTGCTGCATACTACTACACAGGTTCATAGGTAGGTACTAGGCTATTGGCCCTGAGGCCTATATAAGCCTAGCCAAAAAGGTTCCCTGGCTTTCGCCACCCAAGAAAATTATTTTCCAGTGCCCCTGTCAAGCAGTGCCACAGAAGTGATCCCTAGGGTGAATTTTCTATTTCCCAGCCAGTCATCAAGATTTTTCTTAAAGAGGGCCAATGAGGAGCTTTGCTTGACATGAATGGGTAGTTTGTTTCAGAGTATGGGAAGTCTCTGGGAGAGGAATATATCCCTCCAGCATGTTCTGTTTATTGTGTTGACAAGGTTAGGTGCCTGGAGCATGTGGTTCAGAGACATTGGGATTTCTTTAACTGTTGCATGTCCAACAGCTCTGGGTTTGACATAACTTTGCATGTTGGGCAGAGATCGCCTCTGTGTAGGCGATATGCGACGGAGTAGAGCTGGAGTTTTTTTAGGTGGTCTGCGTATGGCATCTGTTTGAGGCCAGTAATCCTCTTGGTGAGGAATTTCTGTGGCCTTTCCAATTGTTGTAGGTGTCTTGTGAGATACATGCTAAGTGGAGCATTGTACCCTGTAATGGGTCTGATGAGGGATGAGTACAGAGGAACAATGACCTCCTTTTTTCTAGAGGAGAACCCTTTTGTGATGAGGTGTGCCACGTAGAAGGATTTCCTGTCTATTGTGGCAATGTGGTTATCAGTGGAGAGATTACTGCCCACCTGTGTCCCGAGGTCTCTTATCACACTTTCAGTGTTTAGTGAGGTACTACCTATGTGGTAGTTCATGGGTACTGAGTTTTTCCCAAAGGGGATAATAGTGCACTTCTTGGCATTGAGCTTGAGGCCATGACTTTGACACTAAGCATCTGTCTCTGTGAGGCCCATTTGTAGAATGTCTACATCATTAGGTGATTCTATTATGGCTCCCAGTTTGCAGTCATCTCTAAACTTTGTTAGCCAAAGACCTTCTGTGTTGGCCTGCACTTCAGAGAAGTAGATGCTGAATAGGAGTGGACCCAGGACTGAACCCTGTGGTACTCCACTCGTCACTGGTCTGAAATCGGACTTGGAGTTGGCTCCTTTTACTATGTGGGTTTTGTCAGTGAACCGGTTGGCCGCCCATCTTGTGACATAGGGATTTATGCCCAGTTTAGTGAGTTTATCTATAATTCCAGAGTGGGGGATGGTATCTAAAGCATTGGCGAGGTCAAGATATGCCCTCGTCTACGGCTCTAGTGACTGCTTCAAAGAAGTCAATCAGGTTTAGTAGACATGATCTACCTTTTAAAAACCCAAACTGAGTGGGGTCCAGGGTTTGGAGGTTACCTATATCTTTGTTTATAAGCTCCAAGATGATACGTTCCATGGCCTTGCAGACCAGGCTCATCAGGCTAAAGGGGTGGCAGTTTCCAGGGTCCGTGGTGGCATCCCCTTTGTGGAGAGGGATAACCGCTGCTGTGCAGCATTCAGTAGGCACATAGCCTGAGGTGAAGCTATGACTGAACATGGTACTTCTGTGGGGTGTCATTTCGTTCTGTAGTTTGTGTAGTATGCAGCCTGGGATGTTGTCTGGTCCCACGGATGCTGTGTTCTTGGCTTTGGAGACTGCGGTCTTTACTTGTTCATGCGTGATTACGGGGACTTTGCATTCTTCCGGTATTAAGATGGGCCCTTTGGAGGATGAGAGGGGGGTAAAGTTAGCACTGAATCTGTCATAGGCATGTCTGCCTGGATGTTGGCAATATCGGTTGGTTCTGTATATTTAGTGCCACTGTGATGTAGCTCAGAGCAGATCTGAGTGTTGTCATTGAGATTCTTGACATAGCTGTAGAATGCTTTGTGGTTGTCTTTGGAATCCGTGGCAATTTTGTTTTCATAACTGGCTTTGAAGGATTTTATGAGGGATCTCAGCTTCTTGCTAAGGCTGACCAGAGTGTTCCTCCAATCTTGGGATTTTACTCTTTTTTTGCAACAGCTTCTTCCTTCTGTTGTAGAGTTTGTTTATGGCAGGGGACCACCAGATTGGCTTCCTTGTTTTGGAGGATAGCATCTTGGTTCTGTTGGGGATGGCACGATCCATGCACTTGTGTATGTGCTTATACAGTGCATTTGTGTAGGATTTAGCAGTCATACCTCTGTTTTCCATCTGCATGGGTGTCATGAAGTTTGCCACTTCTGTCTTAAGAAGCACGAAGTTGGCTTTAGAGTAGTTTTTGACTAGCACGAAGTTGGCTTTAGAGTAGTTTTTGACTGTGGTTTTCTTCATGGGGAGTGGGGGTGGGATATGAAAATTTAGGGTGATTAACTTTTGTTTGGATCTGAGCAGCGAGGAGTTGACCTCTGGTGTGGAACATTAGTTACCCATATTGGTAATGACCGGGTCCAGCATATTGCTGCCCCTGGTGGGGGTGTGGACAAGCTGATCTAAGGCGTTGGAATTTATGAATTCCAGGAAACATTGAGCGAATGAGTTGGTACATGAGTAGCTTTCCTGGTTGATGGTGGGGTAGTTGAAATCACCCATAATCAAGGTATTGGGTTGTACCGTAATATTTTCCAGTATCTTAAGAAATGAAGATTGGGAATCCTGGGGAATGGTGGGATATCTGTAACAAGCTACAACCTGGATTGCAGTCTTGCACAGTGCTAGTTGCACTTGGATAATTTCGGATGCATTATGTTGAGCAACTAGTCTGGATGTGTGGATATCCTTAATGAATATGGACATGCCATCCAGACGTGATCCATTGGCTCTTGCTTGGAGATAAGTGACTTTTTCAAAATTTTCAATTTTTTCTTGCTAGTATTAGCTTAGTTTTAGTTTGTTTCAGGTTATTTTTTTGTTTTGGGTAGTGTTAGAGTAGTTACATGCTCTCTCTTACACTTCCTAGTTCTTTGGTTGTCAGTAAGGCATTTGGCATCCTTTTTCCCCTTTCCCTTAATCTATTTAGTTTGTTTTTTTCTTCTTAGTGATTTTTCTTTTTCTTTAGCATGTCTGAAAAGCCCTATGGATTTAAGAAATGCTCCTTGTGCAGTCAGAAGATGCCTAATTCTGACTTGCACAAGGAGTGCTTGTACTGCTTAGGAGCTCCTCACCTGGAGGTTGAATGTGACATTTGTGCTGCATTCAACTGCAGGACTTTGACAGAATGCTGAAATAATCTCTTGCTTAAAGGGATGCATGGATCATGCCATCCCTAGCAAAACCAAGACTCACTCACTCTAAGAGAAGGAAACCAGTTTGGTGGACCCCTGCAATAAACAGGCAATACAATAGAAGGAGGAAACCAGTTCAGAAAAAAGCAAATCTCAAGAAGGAAAGACATCTCTGATCAGTATCAGTAAGAAACTGAGGTCCCTCATGAAATCATCCAGGGCTAACTTCGAAAGAAAAATAGCCAAGGATTCAAAAGATAACCACAAAGCCTTCTTTAGTTATGTTAAGAATCTAAGTGGCAACTCGCAGATATGCATGAACTAGTGCAAAATAGCACAAAATACACTGAACCTAATGATAATGCCAACATCCTGGCAGATAGAGTCAGTGCAAACTTCACCCCCTCTCACCTCCAAAAGGGCCCACAACAATAGCGGAAAATTAGAAGTTATGTACCTACCATAACGTTCCATGTTAGTTGTCTTCTCTCGCCTTCTTTCTTGCTGGATGGATCGGCTCCGACTCGGCACTTGCTAAGCTCGAGAGCTAATTTTACCAGCTCGAGGCAACCCTATATCCCATGATGCAAAGGCGGAGATTACTCAGATCTCGTTTGGTAGCTAAAGAAATAGCAGTATTTTCTTCCAACTTAGGAGGAAGAAAATAAGAAATACTAAATAACATCATAACCCTCTAGAAAGGATCCACATAATCTAGTGACACTAGGAGTTGAACAGCTAGAAAAAGGTAATAACCTCTTAAGGACCTTATGTCTACTGTGCCAAGTTTCCCTCTTCCGATCCCAAATGGAAGACTTCTTCTGTCTCCTCTGGGATTCCCAAGATACCTAGGCTGTTGGATCCCAACGTCCCCAGATCTATCTCCATGCCCATGCTATCTCTGATCCAAAATCCTCAGATCCCAAATCATCTTCTTCCAGATCCATGGCCTCCTCAGACTGAAAGCCCTCGGATCCGACCAAGGCCAGACCAGCTTCGGATCTGACCGCTCACTCTTCTTGCCCTTTAGGTCCAACAGTCCTGTTGGGCTCTTCCATAATTATTGAGGATTTGGCTTCTCCTGGAATCCTCCAGGTATTTGTTTCCTTCAGTTCCTAGGCCTCGGAGCCAAACTCTTGAGCATAGGCACAGCTCGGTGGATTTCAGTGTCTTCTAGGAGTTTGTTGCCCTCTGATATGGATAGGATGATGAGGAGCTCAGGGCCCAAATAGAATTGGGGATTCTCGCATCCCCAGCTTATCCGGCTAGATGGGCCTTCCCAATCCTTTCTCTCCATCCTCTTCTTCCAGCTCCCACTGTGTTGGAATCTGAGGACCCTGTTTCCTGTGGTCAGATCTCAATGGGGCTGAGTATTTCACCTCTCTTGACTTTGTCAGGGTCCCTGGTCTGCTTTGCTTCTCTAGACCAGAGTGGGCCCTAGATATAGCAGTTTCACGGGGGCCCGGGTGTGGTCCAGGTCTCTCCAACCAATCCCTTCTCCTTGGAGCCTTGGCCCTAGACAGCTCCAGACTGGTATCATCAAGGAGTCGCCGTGCTGTGTCTGGGTCCATTCCTTCTTTCTGGGTAGCCTTACCCTCTGGGGATAGGGACAGGACCGCTTCCGGCCCCTTGGCCTTCAAGATGGTAGAGTGGACTTTCCCCAGGACTGAAGCTACATCTTCCACTCCTCTGGGTCTGACCCTACCCTTCTCTGCCTTGGGTGGTGAGGCCTCCCATCCTGTCCAGGATCAGGCTTCCTGTACTAGCATTCAAGGGTTTTTTTTCCCTCAAGAGGTCCTCGCATCTTCTAAGTCCCCAGAGCCCCCCACAGAGGAGGTTCCTCACAAGAGAAAGTGCAAGAGGAGGCACTTGGACTCCCCTATGAAGTCCCTCACAGAAGACATGGACCTCGATGAAGAAGACTGGTCCTCAGATCTCAGCTCGATGGTGCCTCCTTTGGGGACATCCTTGAAATTCTAAGACAGAAGGGTGGATGGTCTCCACAATCCCCATCTTCGGAGCAGTCTGTGTTCGTGAAGGAGTTTGGGACAGGCCCATCTACTTCTTGGGTGTCCCCCTCCTGCAGACAAGTAGGTGGACCTTATTGCCAGCAGTGGTTGGAAGGAACTAGCCACTGTTGAACCAGTGCCCAAGTGAGCCGACAAGTTCCTTAGCCCCCAAGGAGTTGCCAGAGGAGGACCACAAGAAGGTGTCTATGAAGCTCTTTACTCTGATGTTCCTTGCTAATTCCTCAGTGAGGTTAATTTCCAATGAGACAGAAGCTACCTCTCAAGCTGCACGTACCTGCATATCAATAAGGTGCCATACTTGGTTGTGTCTGTGTGGGTTTGCAGAACCTTCAAGAGTACTTTACCAATGCTTCCTTTGATGGGGCCAAGCTATTTGGACCCTCTGTGAATGATACTCTGACCCATAGTGAGCAGGAACAGAAGACTTTGTCCCCTGTCAGGATCAAGTTTTCCAATTTTCCAAGACCCAGTGAGGGGCTAAGAAGCCGTGGTTCCAGAGGGTATATTCTTCCTTCCAGGATGCTCCTGATGATTCCTCTTCCAGAGGTAGGGGGAGAGGTTTCAATTGAGGCAGGAAGGTGTGCAGAAGCAGGGCTTCAGGGAACCTTTTTCTGAGCAGTCCTTTCAGCGTTCCTGAAATGTTGCCCGACTGTCCTGCCCTGGAGGCTGTCGGGGGTCATCTGTCTCTTCACCCACTAGCCTGGACAAGCATTATTTCCAATTAGTGGGTGTTCAACATCATTTCCAGGGGTTATTCCATTCACTTTTTTCAACCCCCTCCTTTATGACGGCATCTTCCTGATGTACCACCCTCTCAGAGGGAGTTGGTCTTCAAGGAAGTTGTACAACTTCTTCAAAAGAGAGCCATCTAAGAGGTCCCAACAGGGCAAAGAGGTTCCAGAACTTACTCTCGCTTCTTTTTAGTCCCAAAAAGACTGAGGACTTGTGTCGTATTCTCGACCTAAGTGAGCTAAATATATCGGTAAAAATATCCAAGTTCTGGATGGTCACTGTTCAATTCTTTCTGCCTCTCTTACTCGAGCACGACTGGATGTGCTCAGTGGATCTTGAGGGTGCCTACTATCACATCAAGATAGACAGGTGCTTGGAGACATCTTCACTTCCAATTGGGGGCCAGTCATTACCAGTTTAGAGCCCTACCCTTTGGATTCACTACAGCAACCCCTGGGTGTTTATCAAATGTGTGGTAGTGGTGGCAGCTCACCTCAGACTGCAAGGATCTCAGGTGTTTCCCTACCTTGACGATTGGTTCCTCACAGCATCCATGAGGCATCGACTGTTATAGGCAGTTCAGTATGTCCTTCATCTCTTCAGCTATTTGGGGATTACAGTCAAGTTCTCATAATCTAATATGGTTCCAACAGAAAACTTAAGAGTTCGTTGGGGTCCAGTTAAACCCCATCTCAGAGATTGTGACTTTACCTCCTCGCAGAGTGAAGCTGATTCAGGAGCAGGTCACGCAAGTCTTGAGCCTTTTGAATTCTCCTGTACACCTGATTCTTCAGACCCTAGGATCCATGGCCTTGGCAAGGAACCATATACGAGTTCTACAGTGGACCCTGGTGGATCAATGGTCCATTTTCACTCAACCTATGTCCACGCCCATAAAAATAATGCCAGTGTGCAGACTACACCTCCTCTGGTGGCTTCAGTCTCAGGATCTCCTGTCAGGCAGGCCCTTTTCACTCCCTCTGCCCATGGCCACTGTGACCACAGACACTTCCCTGTTGGGGTGGGGGGGGGCACTTCCAGGGTAGAACAGTTCAAGCCATGTGGTCCCCTGTAGAAACCATATTGCACATAAATGTCCTAAAGATGAGAGCAGTCCTCCTAATGTTGCAAGCCTTTCAGGACTGCCTCCCTCTGGGGACAATTGCAATTCAGACAAACAACATGGTGGAGGTCTTGTAGATCAACATGCAGGGGGAACATGATCTTACCCATTGTGCAGAGAGGCCATGAAAGTGTGGAAATGGGCGATGTCCTCCAGATGAGTAGAGAGGCACTATAACCTCTTTATTTCTAGATGCAAACCCTTTAGTAATTAGATGGGCCACATAGAAGGATTGCCTAACTACTTTGGCAATATGATTGTCAAACGAGAGATTACTATCTACCTGGGTACCCAGATCTCTTATTACCTCTTCTGTATTAAGGGGGCTGCCACATATGTAGTAATTTGTGGGTGTTTTGTTTTTCCCAAACGGGATGACTATGCATTTTTTGGCATTTAGCTTGAGGCCATGACTTTGACACCAGGTGTCCGTCTCAGTAAGGCCCTTTTGGAGAATGTCCATGTCAGCTGGAGAGTCAATTATGGCTCTTAGTTTGCAGTCATCTGCGAACTTGGTTAGCCATAGTCCTCCTGTGTTTGCCTGCACTACTGAAAAGTATATGCCAAACAGTAGGGGTCCCAGGACCGAGCCTTGTGGGACACCACTTGTGACTGGTTTAGAGTCGTACCTGGAGCCCGCTATTCTTACTGTGTGAGTTCTGCCTGTAAACCTGTTGGCAACCCATCTCATGATGTAGGGGTTTATGTTCAAGCTAGTGAGTTTTTCTGTAATACACAAGTGGGGAATGGCGTCGAAAGCCTTGGTGAGGTCAAGGTAGGCTGTGTGAACCACCTTTCCCTCATCTATGGCCTTGATGACTGTCTCGAAGAAATCCACCAGGTTTAGTAGACATGATCTGCGCTTAACAAAGCCAAACTGGGTCTGGTCAAGTGTTTGGATGTTCCCAATGTCTTTGTTAACGAGTTCCATGATGATGCGCTCTATAGCCTCGCAGACCAGGCTAGTCAGGCTTATGGGGCAATAGTTACCAGGGTCAGTTGTGGCCCCTCCTTTGTGGAGAGGAATAACCATTGCTGTGCACCATTCTATGGGCACGTAGCCTGTGGAGAGGCTGACACTGAACAGCGTGTTTAGTTAATTCTGTAGTTTGTGCAAGATGCAGCCATGGACACCATCTGTTCCCATTGACGCAGTGTTTTTGGCTTTTGAAAGGGCTGTTTTCACCTGTGCATCTGTGATTTTTGGGACACTACACATGTTAAGTTGTCAATCTCGCCTTCATTCTTGCTGGATGGGTTCGGAGCTGATCCTCGGCTCCGACTCGGCACTTGCTAAGCTCGAGAGCTAATTTTACCAGCTCGAGGCAACCCTATATCCCATGATGCAAAGGCGGAGATTACTCAGATCTCGTTTGCAGCTTCGCTAACGAGGTGCCTTCTTTTACCAGCTCTAGGTAAGTGAACTTTTTAGAGACTTTTTGTCTACCCCCTTTGACTTTATATATATATATATATATAAATATTATATTTTGTTAATTACCGACTCACTTTAACCCTATTCCTGTCAGTGTTCCCTTCTTTTTGAGAAATATTCCCTTACCCCTAGTTAGGCCTTCCCCTCCCTAAATTTTTCCTGTCAGGGATTTTTTGTGTGTGACTGTCTGTTATCCCTGTTTAATTTAATTTAATTTAATTTAATTTGTTGGACTGAGTGTTTTTGTGTGTGAGTGTGTTACTGGTGTTTCATCGACACAGTTATGTTGAAGGACACTAAGGTCTCAGGCTTCAAGAAGTGTGACTCGTGCTGTCAGAAGATGTCTCTGACAGACGGTCACACTTCTTGTGTTTATTGCCTGGGACCTTCGCACCTGCAGGACTCTTGTGCTATCTGTCATGCTTTCAGCCCAAGAGTCCTGCAGGAACGAAAAAATAAGCTCATATTAAGGGGCTTATTAAAGCCCGAGAGCTCCCTGACTAAGTCGGCGCCGGGGAAGCCCTCAAAACCTGTTAAGCCTTCGGCTCAGACTTCCAAGCCGTTGGCTTCAGGTTCTTCCTCACCAGGCTCGAGATCGGCTCCGGCCAGAGCCGATCTTTCCATACCAGTCTCAGTATCGGCTCCATCCGGCACCGATACTGTCAAGTCCAGACACTCAGTGTCGGCTCCGGCTGGAGCCGACGTGTCTTCGGCTCTGATGGCTCCATTGATCTCAAAAAAGAGATCTCGATCCCCTTCTGTGGAATCTATTCATTCGGCTCTGATGTTACCCTTGCTCTCGGAGCGGAGCCATCGGAGCCGATCTTCTCGGTCATCCAGGCTATCTGATCACGACCTTGAGAGAGTGGTGAGTGGACTATTAAAGTCTCAGGCATTGGCCCAAATACTCCATAGCCCATCTCAACAGACGGTAGCTATATCACATTCACCGAACATTCCTCCTTCGACTCTCTTAGAGAGCTCAGAGCCGGAGCTCCTCGGAACCGGTGCCGTTGTGACTTTGGAGCCGATACCACCCCTTTCGGCTCCGTCGTCCTCGGCTCCAATTTCCTCCTTGAGACCTTCATTGGAGGGATCCGGGCGTCTAGTCTCTCTCATCGGCTCTGAGGGGGCGAGTGGCATCAGACAGTTGTCCGACCCCGTTCTCCCTCTCGGAGCTTCGGCGTTGGTGAGCTCGGCCCCGACATCTGCCTCGGAGCCTTCCCTCTTGGTGAGGCCTGGGGTTCTTAGCTCTTCAGAGCGGGAACTTTCTGGTCCCTCTGACGGGGGAGCCTTCGAGGTGATGAGGAGTGTACTAGCCCCTGGGCTTAGTCAATGGACAGTTCCATCAGCTCCTCCCACTACAGTGCCTGCTGATGTCTCTTCCCACTCTCTTGCTCCCAGACACAGAGATCCAACGCCTCAGGTTTCCCCATTGGGAATATCTTCCTCTTCTGAGGTTTCTCCTGATCCGTCAGGAGAACCCCCCCCCCCCCGTAAGAGGACATGTAAGAGGAAACATTTAGACTCCCCTGAGTCTACTACATCAGATACTGACTTGGATGAGTCGGAGGGATCCCCAAGGTCCTCCTCTGAGGATATCTCATTTTCAGACATCCTTGAAATCCTTAAACAGAGGGGAACTGGCCCTCCCTTAATCCCTACGAGGACGAGTCAGTATACCTGGAGGCGTTCGGATCTCGACCCTCCACCTCCTGGGTGTCTCCGCCTTTTGACCCTTTCATGGAGGTAGTGGCTCGGAAGGCGTGGATGGCTCCAGATTCGGTGGAACCTATCCCCAGGAGACCTTCAAAATGTATTACTGCCCCACAAGATAGACAATATTTAACAAAGGGTGTCCCAGTTGATGCCATGGTGGTGGCTGCTGCCACCAAGAAGGAATTAGCTGATCCTTCAGTACCTGTCCATCCTCCTAATAAGGATTCTAGGACTATGGACAGGTACGGTAAGTGGATTTTTTCTTCAGTGCCTTTTGCCATGAGATCGCTGAACTACTTATGCCACTTCACCCGCCTTCAAAGCGATGTTCTTAAAGAGTTGGGAGAAGTTTTACAGGATCCGTCAGCTGCTGGGTCTCAGGATAAGATTAGCTCACAGCTAGGAATCCTTAACTCCATTGCTAACTCCTCCATGCGGCTCATTTCTTATGCAGCCGATGGAGCGGGTAGGGCCGCAGGCACAGGAGTGGCTTTAAGGCATCAGTCCTGGATGCGGCTTTGTAATTTTGCAGACCCCTTCAAGGCGTCTTTCACAAACTCCCCTTTTGATGACTCGACCTTGTTCGGTCCTCAAGTGAAAGATACTTTGACTAGATGCGAACAAGATGGCAAGACTCTTTCTGCCGTAGGAGTCCGTTTCTCCACCACTTCTAGACCTTACCCCAATGGACAGAAGGGAGGGAAATGTGTTTCCGCAAATCTCAAGGAGTCACGCCTGACACACAAAGTCAGTTTACCCCCAAAGGCAGAGGGGGTAACAATAATAGATGCCGCCCTAGGGGCAGAGGTGGTCTGCAGAATCAGGGTAGCAGAGAGCCTCTTTCTGACAAACCCTTACAGCATCCCTGAGATGTTGCCCGATTGTCCGCCTTCGGAGGCAGTCGGGGGAAAATTATCGCTGTACCCAATAGCCTGGCTTTCCCTTTCTCAAGACAAATGGGTACAGTCAATTATATCCAAGAGTTACAAAATTCCCTTTATTCAAACCCCAATTTAACAAAAGGGAACCCTTCCAGACGTTCCACCCAGTCTAAGGGAACTAGCAGTACTAGAAATATCAAAACTGCTAGTAAAAAGAGCCATCCAGCCAGTCCCAGCGGACCAAATAGGATCCGGAATCTACTCAAGGTTCTTTTTAAATTTTTTAGTTCCAAAAAAGACAGGGGACTGGAGACCAATATTAGATCTGAGCAAACTCAACAAGTTTGTAAAGAAATCAAGATTCCGGATGGTCACGCTTCAGTCCATTCTGCCCTTTCTGGGCAAGGACAATTGGATGTGCTCGATAGATCTTCAGGATGCATACTATCACATAAAAATTCACAGATGCTCCAGAAGATTTCTCCGCTTTCGGCTGGGGACCAGTCACTTCCAATTCAGAGCCCTGCCCTTTGGACTCACTACAGCCCCTAGAGTGTTCACCAAATGCATGGCAGTGGTTACGGCTCACCTGAGACGTCAAGGATTCCAGGTGTTTCCATATCTAGATGACTGGCTCCTCACTGCCACCACCAGGCATCAGCTTCTCCAAGCCAGAAATTACACCATTCACACTTGCAGAGGGCTAGGAATTTCTATAAATTTTGAAAAATCTGCCTTGTCGCCTTGTCAATATATTACTTTTATAGGTGCAAAATTGGACACCGTACAACTTTCAGCAAGGTTGACAGACCAAAGAATCTTGGACATTCAAAGACACGTCCAAGTGATTCTATTCAGCAACAAAATTCAGGCCAGATTTGCTTTGAAAGTACTGGGTCTTATGGCGGCCGCCATAATACTTCTTCCCCTCGCCCGTTTTTACATGCGGCTTCTACAATGGATGCTATTCACCCAATGGTCCTTTCAACAACTTCCCATGCATCACGAGATCATAGTAACTCCAACTTGCAAAAGACATCTGACTTGGTGGATATCGTCCCTTCAAATCCATCAAGGCAGACCATTTGTTCCTCTTGCCCGGGTTGCCACGGTTACATCGGATGCCTCCCTGATCGGGTGGGGGGGGCATTATCAGGGCAGAATGGTCCATGGCACTTGGCAACCTTTCGAGTACCATCTGCACATAAATGTTCTGGAGATGAGAGCAGTGCTTTTAACGTTGCAAGCCCTCAACGACTCTCTTCCCCTGGGAACTATTGCAGTCCAAACGGACAATATGTCCGTAGTGTGGTACATAAACAAACAGGGCAGAACCAAGTCCTATCCACTGTGTCAAGAGGCTCTCAGACTTTGGCAATGGGAAATCTCCTCTCACCGGTTTCTGATAGCAACACACATCCCCGGGAAATCCAACATCATAGCGGACAGATTGAGCAGAGCTATTCTCATGCCTCACGAGTGGTCTCTCAAACAGTCAGTGACGGAAGAGATTTTTCAGAAGTGGGACCTTCCTTGCTGCGACCTTTTCACTACACCTCAAAACAGCAAATGCCCAGACTTCTTCTCTCTCTTCCCCCTTCCAGGCCATCCCCCCAGAGACGCTCTAACCCAAGATTGGCCCCGGGGACTTCTTTATGCTTTTCCTCCTTTTCCGCTGATACCTCAGCTAATTCAGAAAGCAACCGCCTTGAGAGCCAAGTTGATTCTCATTGCCCCTTATTGGCCTCAACAGATATGGTTTCCGTTCCTACATCATTACCTCTTGGTACAGCCATAGCATCTGGACCCGGTTCCAGTTCTTCTGACCCACCAGTCGGGTCAACTGCACCAATCCATACCTTCTCTCAACCACACTGCTTGGTTGCTCCACTTCCATCCTTAGCCAGGCTTCCTATGATTTCTAATCCTGTACGGGATATCATAGTAGCTTCCCTAAAATCTTCTACCAGAAAGATCTACACTAGTAAATGGCGACGTTTCTCTTTCTGGGCAAAAGCTAGGAACATAGACCCCCTATACTGCTCCAATTCATTCGGTATTGGACTTCCTAGCTGGCATTTGTAATTCAGGATCCTCTTCTTCCACGGTGAAAGTTCAACTGGCAGCCATTTCAAATTTTCATATAGGCTTTTTGGACCACAACATTATGTCACATAAACTTTGCAAGGCATTCCTTCGAGGTATCTTTTCATTGAAACCTCCAATTAGAGACCCCCCACCACAGTGGGATCTAAATTTAATTTTAACATCCTTGATTCTTCCCCCGTTCGAACCTGCAGCTGCCTGTTCTTTGAAATTGCTTTCTTGGAAGACACTTTTTCTAGTTGCCATTACATCTGCCAGGTGAGTATCTGAGCTTCATGCTCTCTGTGTTCGCCCTCCCTATCTAATATTCCACAAAGATAGGGTATCCCTAAGAACTAATCCGTCTTTCTTACCAAAGGTGGCATCTCAGACTAACCTAAATCAGTCCATTGATCTTCCAGTATTTTTCCCGAATTATTCTGATAGAGCTGAACAAAAGTTACATTATCTCGATGTTCACCGTCAGCTCAGATATTATCTGGATAAGACAAAAATTTTTAGGAAATCTGATCAACTTTTTCTATCCTATGCAGAGAACAGGAAAGGCCTTCCAGTTTCTAAGGTAACTTTATCTAGGTGGCTGTCTTCCGTGATCACTTACATTTATCAGCTCAGAGGCAAAGAGTTGGTTTCTAACCCAAAAGCCCATTCTACCAGAGCTCTAGCTACATCTACAGCTTTTCAAGCTAGACTTCCAATAGACACTATTTGTGCAGCAGCCACATGGGCCTCTCCTCATACCTTTGTTTCACATTACAAATTAGATTTGGTCTCCAGAGACAGAGCAAATTTTGGTTCCACCGTTCTCAAGAGTCTGTTCCATTGAGCCACCCAGGATAGAGGTGCTAGGGACGCGGTCCCATCCAGCAAGAATGAAGGCGAGATTGACAACTTAACATTTAGAAGTTATGTACCTACCATAACGTTCCATGTTAGTTGTCTTCTCTCACCTTCTTTCTTGCATCCCGTCCTCCTTCCCCCTAGCCTGGTCAGACCGAGAAGATTATACATCTTCTATTAAGAGGTTATTACCTTTTTCTAGCTGTTCAACTCCTAGTGTCACTAGATTATGTGGATCCTTTCTAGAGGGTTATGATGTTATTTAGTATTTCTTATTTTCTTCCTCCTAAGTTGGAAGAAAATACTGCTATTTCTTTAGCTACCAAATGAGATCTGAGTAATCTCCGCCTTTGCATCATGGGATATAGGGTTGCCTCGAGCTGGTAAAATTAGCTCTCGAGCTTAGCAAGTGCCGAGTTGGAGCCGAGGATCAGCTCCGAACCCATCCAGCAAGAAAGAAGGTGATAGAAGACAACTAACATGGAACTTTATTGTAGGTACCTAACTTCTAATTTTCTGCTATTTTTGTGGGCCCTTTTGGAGGTGAGAGGGGGTGAAGTTTGCACTGAATCTATCTGCCAGGATGTTGGCATTATCATTAGGTTCAGTGTATTTTGTGCTATTTTGCACTAGTTCATGCATATCTGCGAGTTGCCACTTAGATTCTTAACATAGCTAAAGAAGGCTTTGTGGTTATCTTTTGAATCCTTGGCTATTTTTCTTTCGAAGTTAGCCCTGGATGATTTCATGAGGGACCTCAGTTTCTTACTGATACTGATCAGGGATGTCTTTCCTTCTTGAGATTTGTTTTTTTCTGAACTGGTTTCCTCCTTCTATTGTATTGCCTGTTTATTGCAGGGGTCCACCAAACTGGTTTCCTTCTCTTAGAGTGAGTGAGTCTTGGTTTTGCTAGGGATGGCACGATCCATGCATCCTTGTAGGTGCTCATAGATAGCTTTGTAAAGGTTTCTTGGGCAGCATTATCCTTTAGTGTGGGGGCTGTGAAACTTACCACCTCTGTCTTAAGTAAGGTGAAGTTTGCTTTGGAAAAGTTTTTAATGTGGTTTCCTTAGTTGGAAGTGGTGGTGAGGTGTGGGCATCCAGAGTGATTAGTTAATGGTCTGATCTAATCAGTGATGGGTTGACCTCCGGTGTAAAACATCTGTCGCCCATGTTGGTGAAGACCAGGTCCAGTATGTTTTCACCTCTGGTAGGGGAGTTTACCAGCTGATCCAGGGTGTTTGAGTTAATGAATTCCAGGAAGCGCTGGGCCTGGGAATTTGTACTCAAGTAGTTTTTCCAGTGAATGGTAGGGTAATTGAATTCGCAAAATATCAGGGTGTTTGGTAGGACCTTCATGTTTTCCAGTGTCTCCAGAAAGGTGGAGATATTGGTCCAGGGTCATGGAGGGTGATCTGTAGCAGGCCACAATATGCATTGCAGATTTGCCTGATGTTGGTTGCACATGGATGATCTCAGAGGTATCATGCTGCACCACTAACCTGGAGGTGTAGGTATCCTTGATGAATATGGCTACACCCCCTCCTTTTGTGTTTCGGTCTGTGTTCTGTGGCTGAAACGTGTGGTATGAGTTGTAGCCCGGTAGTCCTGGGGTGCTCTCTGGAGCCTTGAACCAGGTTTCAGTTACTGCACAGATGTCGACATTCTCCATACTGAGAACTGCTTCGAGCGTGTGAATTTTGAGATTTAAACTCCTGGCGTTGAGTAGCATAAAACTCAGTTTTTTGTTAATTGTGTTTATGGAAGTGGGGTTTGACTTTTGAGTCTTGCCTAAAAAAGGCACTATGGGGGCAGCAGGAGCCTTGGTCAGTATTCGAAAGCCTAGGGTTGGCAGGTGCAAGCCATCTCTTATGAAGCAACGTAGCTTGTCGAGCATGTCGTCCCAGGCTGACAGACACTGGAGCCCTTTTGAATGACACCAGAAGCTTAGCCAATTGTTGAAATTGATTATTTTTTCTTTATACTGAGGTATCATTCTTGGTGAGGACAGGATGCTACTCAGGGTCAGGGTCATACCAGCCTGGGCTACATGATCAGAGAGCTCTTCCATGTCTCTCTTCATGTAGTCCAGGGAGGTACGTCTCAGGTCATTCACACCAACATGAACAATGACATGGTCATATTTGTTCTTGTTCTGGAGTGACCTGAGTGCTTGTGTTATGTGGCGGATTCTGGCTCCCGACAGGCAGCTAACAGTAACCTTCTGCTTGTCCAGCCTAGTGAGTGGGACGTCAGTGTGCCTGACTATAGAGTCATCTATTACTAGTGTGTTAGTTATGTTATTTCGCCTTAAGGGCTGTGATTGTGCAGCACACTGATTTTGTGTTTTATGTGTTGTCTGGTTTGTGACGGGAAGTGCAGGTTGTTTGGGTGTCTGCTTTGGAGGTCTCTGATGCTTTTGCAGATTTTTATTTAGAGACTCCGAGTATGATTTTGTGTATTTATGTGTATTTTTTGTCAGTGCTGTTTTAGTAGGTCTGTGTGCTGCTGGAGTTGTGGTGCAAGTGTTAACCTTCTCCTCTTGACTGTCTGTTCCAGTTTTGGGTGGAGACAGCTTAGCTTCCAGTTTGGCTGTATAATTGCATCTCTTGCATATGTTAGTGTCTTGTGGGAGGAGGAGAGGGTTGTCTGTGTACATGAGGCAGTTGTAATATTGCCTCAGGATACCCAGATTCACCAACTGGACCGGAGAGTGCACCTGAAGTTGCCCTTCGGTCATGCCTGAAAAGTAGGGTGAGCTGCTTACTCGCTTGGTTGGTGAGGGGTGAATAAAAGAGCCTTGTCCTGCTGGACAATCATTGTCAGGGTATATTAGTGCTTGCTATTAGGTCTGAGCAAGTGCTGGGCTGTAAGATGCTTTTTGAGTGCTTAGGTTGAGAGTTAAACTAGTTTCAAGGGAAAAACTGAACAGGAGACTTAGTGGAGCCATGAATAATTTAACCGTAGCTAACCGGCACTGCCCGGTGCACAAAACCATGCAAATGTGGTTTTTATAGTAGGGAAATGAAGGAGATAGAAATTAGCCCAAAATGGCCAATAAACTACTAACTTCTGGGCTGGAATCACTCCTTCAAGGACAGACAGGTGGCTCAAAGCTCCCTTCTCTCACAGGTGAACAGAGAAACTTCCTTCTATCCAAGTAAGGTATGGGCAACTCAGAAACTAGTATCACAGCCCTGAATTTAGCACTATCCTGAAAACTAGACTATACTAGCTTAGAAAGATGGAAAACAAGGAATTGTTCTGTTTTTTTTTTTTTTTTGAAAAGATAAGGCAAAAACAGTAAAATATATGCCACACTAATATCTACTAACTCTTTACCATCCACCTCCTCTACTACTCTCATTCCCTCCTCATCTTCTCCACCCCCTCTAATATCCACCTGCTCTCCTACTCTCTCTACCTCCTCATCCTTTTCAACCCCTAACACCCCCTCTCCACACTCCCCTCCATTCTCACTAAAACTTATACCCACATCTACCATACATAAACTCCTTCAGAAACTAAAACCATGCACCAATGCTCCTGATGACATTCCTTCTTACTTTCTTAGCTCAGCTGCTGAAGCAATTGCCTACCCCATTAGCATACTAATCAACCGCTCAATTCAAGAAGATATAGTTCCCCCAAATCTGGAAGAAGGCCTTCATCATACCTTTACATAAAGGTGGCAATAACAACAATGTTTCCAACTTCCGCCCCATTGCTATCCTATCTCCCATCTCTAAACTCCTGGAAAGGTGCATCCAACTTCAACTCCTACCATATCTCATAGATAATAACCTACTTTCTCCTACACAACATGGATTCAGACCAAATCACAGCACTATGACAGCACTCCTCTCCTTTCTTGAAACTGTAAATAATGTCCGGGACTCTGGCCTTATTGTCTCTACCCTTCTACTTGACCTCTCTAAAGCCTTTGATACTATATCACATAGCCTGCTTCTAACCGAACTCTCCAAACTTAACCTATCTTCCTCTACTTTGAACTGGTTCTCTAGCTACTTATCTAATAGATATCAAGCAGTAAAATGGAAAAAGGCAACCTCCTCATTTCTTAACACCCCGACTGGTGTCTCCCAAGGCTCCATATTAGGTCCCCTCCTTTTCAATATATTTATAAATGATTTCCACAAAGCTATCTCTCTCTCCAATATCATCCAATATGCAGATGATTCGACCATTATCTGCACTGCCTCAACTATCCATACTCTCATAAAGCTAACTCAGAATGCTTTTTCTACCATTGAACTATGGATGAAAACAAATCACCTAGCACTCAACACCTCTAAAACCAAATTAATGATATTCACCCCTTCTAAACTCAACTCTCTCAATACAAACACATTCTCTATTACTAGTGAGAATAACATTCCACTGGAACTAGTGACAGAGACCAAATTACTTGGAGTCCAGATTGATAACCAACTAAAATTCAACTCCCATCTACAACTAAATATTAAAAAAACCCATCAAAACCTAGGGATGCTCTATCGACAAAAGCACTACCTTACAACTGCCACTAAAATCACTCTCTCTACTTCCTTTCTTATTCCCTCCCTTCTCTATGGAGCTCCACTACTAACTAATCTACAAATCTCCATGAAAACACAACTTTCCTCCTGCTACAATAAAATCGCCAAGTTTGCTACCAACCAAAAGTCTTCCACCCACCACTGCTCCTCTCTCCAACAACTAAAATGGCTAGAACTACCCAATCATCTCACCTATACACAACTATCCCTTGCACATAAACTTATTTTCAACCCCTCCCTCTGTCCCTCCCTCTCTTCTGTGTTTAAAATGCACATACCTGATAGAAGATATTTGCTTGGGGGACGGGTTGGTTTGTACACTTCTAATAGATTTTGGTTGTTGGACCTTAATATTCTCTCACATGGGTTAGCTCGCCTCTGGAACTCTCTACCTCAATCTATCTGTACTACCTCTAACCATTTTATGTTCAAAAAATCTCTTCATTCACATCTACTTTCCCAGTGGGAATGCTCTTGCTCCCACCCTACTTAACTACACTGAACATCCCCATTTCCTCCTACTCCTGCTTACACCCTTGAATTCTCTCTCTCATTATCCATAACTCTCACATTCCTGTTATTACTATAGAATGTGTAAGAATACTCTACACTCTACCTCTCACATGGAGAACTCTCTTTATGAAATAACTTTAGTAGAATTTTGAATTTATGTATAATCCTTTTAATCTGCTATCAGTTTTAACACTGTTAAATTAATTGTAATTGTTGTGCATTGCATTTGTATTTGTCTACTTGAGATTTTTTATAATGTTTAAGTATGTCTAATACCTACTGTAATCTATATTGTCTGGAGCTTTTCTCCAAAGGACTCCATTGAAAATGGGTTCATTTTGGCCCAATGGACTATCCTGGTAAACCAACTGCAAATAAATAAATAAATACACTTAAAACAGCTTTAAACTACTACAAACGATCAGAAAAGGCTATCACACTTTAGTTGTAGCCTACAACAGTTAAACAAATTGTTTAGACAAAAAACAACTTTTTAAAAGTGCAGACAATCAGATAAGTACAATATGTGAAAAAACAAGCTTTTAAATCACAATAAACGCTGGAAAATCTGCGTTTAGGCAGAAAACATTTAAGTACAGCAAGAAAGTACAGAAAACTGATACTTAATCACTCCAAAGTCTCTCTCCTAAACTAGAAGGCTTGTATCAGTTTAAGGCTAATGCATTTTCAAGTTCTTGTCTTGGAAGACAGCATTCTTGGTTGCCATACCCTCGGCTAAGAGGATGTCCAAACTGCAAGCCCTTTCGATTGCTCCCCCATATATGGTCTTTCATAAAGATAGAGTGTGTCTCAGAATGAATCCATCTTTTTTGCCCAAGGTTTCTACTGAATCAATGCATACAGTTACCATTTTTCTTTCCCAATTATTCCAGTAGAGGAGAGTATATTCTGCATACATTGGATGTGCACAGGCAATTGCATTTTTATCTGCACAGAACTAAGGAGTTTTGCAAATCAGACCAGCTTTTTGTGGCCTTTTTTCCGAATAGGCATGGCCTCCCCATTTGCAAAGTGACTCTCTCTGAGTGGATTTCCAGCTGTATTTCGACAGTCTACACCAGCAAACATCTTCAGATTCAAGGAAAGGTTAGAGATCATTCTAGGTCTGTGACTACCTCTTCAGCCTTCACAGCCTGACTCTCAACTGATGATATTTGTGCTGCTGCCACTTGGTCTAATCCTCACACCTTTATATCACATTACAAGCTGGATTTGGTTTCCAGGAACAGGGCTTCCTTTGGTTCTGCAGTGCTTCGACATGTCCTTCCTTGAGGCCTCCCAGGGTAAATTGTAGCTGGGGACATGGATAACATCAGATGAAGAGTTATGTACGTACCATAACTTGGCATCTCTGTTATCCTGTGTCATTATTCCTCACATTCCGCTCCCACCATCCCCCTTTCTTGTTGGATCTTCAGAGGAAGTTGGAGTGTTGTGGGTCCAAGACTCTTTCTTCTCTTCCCTTTGGGGGTGTAGCAGTACTGGATATGTTAACAAACTCAATCTGAGGTTGAGAGTGCAGCTGGGGATTATGGGAGATGGAGGAGCTTGAGCCTTGCATCAGTCCTATGTGGATGTTGCTGGCTCTGATCCGATGTCAGTTCCAAGACCCTTCTGTGAGGAATAATGACATAAGATAACACAGATGCCAAGTTATGGTAAGTGCATAACTCTGTTTTGAGCATCTCAGGGCCATCTGAAATGAGAACAAAAGCAATGCATTGTTTAGACACAGTACAGTGTACAGAATACAGTAAGTCTGATTTTCTTTTTGAAAGAATTTGTGTTGATGACAGGGAGAGAAATTTGAACACAAAATTATCACAGTGGCAGATCTGTCTGTGTTCAAAAGTATCCATGGCTTAATCTTCTTCTTTTGGCTGCTCCTGTTAGGGGTCGCCACAGCGGATCATCTGTTTCCATTTCTTCCTGTCCTCTGCATCTTGCTCTGTCACACCAATCACCTGCATGTTCTCTCTCACCACATCCATAAACCTTATCTTAGGCCTTCCTCTTTTCCTGTTACCTGGCAGCTTCATCCTTAGCATCTTTTTCCCAATATACTTGCATCCCTCCTCAGCACATGTCCAAACCAACATAATCATGCCTCTGTGGCTTTGTCTCCAAACCTTCCAACCTGGGCTGATCCTCTAATATACTTATTCCTAATCCTGCCCACCCGTGTCACACCCAGTGCAAATCTTAACTCTGCCACGTCCAACTCTGACTCCTGCCTTTTTGTCAATGCCACTGTCTCCAGCCCATATAACATAGCTGGTCTCACTACACTCTTGCAGACCTTCCCTTTCACTCTTACTGGAACTCATCTGTCACAAATCACTCCTGACACTCTTCTCCACCCACTTCATCCTGCCTGTACTCTCTTCATCACCTCTCTTCCACACTCACCATTACTCTGAACTGTTGATCCCAAGTATTTAAACTCATCCACCTTCGCCACTTCTACTCCCTGCATCCTCACCATTCCTGTATCCTCCCTCTCATTCACACACACATATTCTGTCTTAGCCTGTTGGCTGTTCTCTCTAGAGCATATCTCCACCTCTTCAGGGTCTCCTCCACCTGTTCCGTACTCTCACTACAGATCACAATGTCATCTGCAAACATCATAGTCCATGGCGACTCCTGTCTGATCTTGTCTGTCAACCTGTCCATCACCATTGCAAATAAGAAAGGGCTCAGAGCTGATCCTTGATGTAATCCCACTTCAGACCTCACCGCTGTCACACTACCTCGTACATATCCTGTACCACTCTTACATAATTCTCTGACATTCCCGACCTCCTCATACAATACCACAACTCTCTAGGCACCCTGTCATATGTTTTCTCTAAGTCCACAGACACAATGCAACACCTTCTGACCTTCTCTGTTCTTCTCCAGCAACACTCTCAGAGCAAACATCGCATCTGTAGTGCTCTTTCCTGGCACGAAACCATACTGCTGATCACTAATCAACACCTTCCTTCTTAACTTAGCTTCCACTACTCTTTCCCATAACTTCATGCTGTGACTGATCAATGTAATCCCTCTGTAGATCCTACAGTTCTGCACATCACCCTTATTCTTAAAAATCGGTACCAAAACACTTTCTCCATTACTCAAGCATCCTCTCACTTTCCAAGATTTCATTAAGCAATCTAGTTTAAAAACTCCACTGCCATTTCACCTAAACACCTCCATGCTTCCAGAGGTATGTCATCTGGGCCAATAGCCTTCACATTCTTCATCCTTTTCATAGCTATCCTTACATCCTCCTTGCTAATCTACTGCACTTCATGATTCACTATCCGCACATCATCCAACCTTCTCTCCCTTTCATTTTCTTAATTCATCAGCCCCTCAAAGTACTCTTTCCATCTGCTCAACAGACTCTCCTCGCTTGTGAGTACATTTCCCTCATTATCGTTTATCACCCTTACGTGCTGCACATCTTTACTAGCTCGGTCCCTCCATCTAGCCAGTCGGTACAGGTCCTTTTCTCCCTCCTTAGTGTCCAACCTTTCATACAACTCTTCATATGCCTTATCCTTCGCCACCTCTCTCTTTGCCATGCACATCATCTCCTTATATTCCTGTCTAATTTCTTCATCTCTCTGGCAATCCCACTTCTTCTTCGCCAAGAGGTGATAATATCTTGGACTTGGCATTAACCAACATGAGTAACCAATGCAGCATCCCTATAGTATCATCCTCCCCTGGTAAGATCCAACCATAAAGCAGTCACTTTCAAAGTCATCATCTCCCCCAGCCCGCCTCTAGCTAGGATCAGACATGCAAACCTCTCCAAAGCTGATTATAGCCTCCTAAGGGATGGTATAAATAGCTTCACCGTCCCCTCCCCCTCTGCAGGAACTGGCACCAATATCCAAAACTACACCAAAGCACTATACAAGCATTTATATAGATGCATGGAATCATACTCCGCAAGGAAGAGTAAACCTGTCTGGTGGACATCTGCAATAAAATTCTATAACAAAAGGAAAAAATTGCTGTCCAAGACCAAGAAGGACCAGGTGCCCAAAGGGAAGCAATGTCTCCTTAGCCTGATCAAGCAAATAAGAGCAAGAGTGAAATCCTCCAAGCCAACTTCAGTCCCAATTGGCCACATCTACTGGAGACAATCACAAGGCCTTCTTCACATATGTCTGCAGCCTCAAAGGAAGCACCAAGATCTGTTCAGAACTGGTAGTCAAGGACACCACATATGCAAATGCTGTAGATATAGCAAACTTGCTGTCAGATTCAGCAAAAACTTCACCCCTCTGTCCCCCCATCAGTAAAACAGGACATTCCCATTACCTGCTCCCTTCCCCTATATCTAGGGAACAGGTCATCACTGCTGTCTCAAAGGCAAAAAATACAGCCTCTGTGGGACCCGATAACATATGAGGCTGCATTGTACATTTATTTATTTATTTGTTTCCAGTGTGATAACTGTGGAGGTCCACTGGGCCCAGAGGGCTCGTTTTCAGTGGAGGCCCGGGGAGAAAAGCTCTGTATTACATGCAATTAAAACAAGCATAGAGTTTTACATTTATGCAGTTATGCATACAAATATAAATGTTTTAGAAAACAAATGTAAAATTATATATAGAGTTGTAGCAAATTGAAAAGGTGCACAGAGAAAGGAAGAAAAGGGGAACACAATTAACAGAGTGTAGGGATAGAAGTCTATGTACAATATTTACATGGTAATCATTCGTTAGATTCAGAGCAAGGCAATTGTAGTAAAAACAGCATGTATATGAGGAAGTACATGTATAAGCGACATTAGGAGGAGTTAGGTAGGAAGAATGCAATTACATTTCCAATTTTGGGAGAGGTGGGAGTGGAGCTGGTATTAGAAGAGTTCAAAGCTTGTAGAGATTCTTAGCAGGGGTGAGAGGGAGTTCCATTTTTTGGCTAATGAATAGGATAGGAGAAACTGGCCAGGAGGACATTTTGGTTTATATACAAAAAGTAGATTTTGTTGGGCAGATCTAAGGGGTCTGTGCAGAGTGTAGAATGGTAAGATATTAGTAAGAGCAGGGCATGCAGTAGGTTTAAAGATTATTTTGTGGGCTGTAGTAAGTTGAAGGTAGACAAGGTGGTTAGGAAGCTCTAGCCACTTTAGCATGTGGAGAGAGGTGCAATGATAGGAGGAGTGTTTAGATTTAGTAGCGAATTTAGCAATTTTGTTGTAGCAGATTTCTAGTTTTGAGGAGATGGTAGTAGAAAGATTGGGTAGAAATGGAGCACCGTACAATAGTAACAGTGACAGTAGTAAGTAGCTTGATGCTAGAGTTTGCCTTGTAGATGGAGAGAGAAAGTGAGCGTTACTGTTTAACATACCTAGCTTCTGATGAGTTTTTTTATATTAAGTTGGACATGTGTATCGAATTTCAGGTGTTCATCAATAGTGACCACAAGAAGTTTAGCAGAGAGGACAACTTCTGTAGTGGAGTTGGCATGGCTGATTATATTAAAGGATTGCTTGTCAAGTGTGAGGGTTTTTGAGGGAGAGAGAGAAAAGAAGGATTTTGGATTTATTGGCATTAAGTGAGAGATGGTTTTGAAGCATCCAGTGCTCAGTAGTTGTAAAGGCCAATTGGGTTTTTGCCTGGAGCTCAGGGAGACTAGGAGCAGAGCAGACTAAAGTGGAGTCATCTGCATATTGCACTATTTTAGTGTTAGGAATGGCAGTGTGGCAATCACTGATAAATACATTAAAGAGCATTGGTCCGAGAATGGACCCCTGGTGAACCCCGGTTAGGGTAGGTAGGATAGTTGAGGTGCCAGTTTGCCTTTTCACAGCCTGGGATCTGTTAGAGAGATAACTGTGGAACCAGGTAAGGCAGTTTTGAGAGAGACTGAGCTTAGAGAGGTTATTCAGAAGGCGGGTATGGGAGATGGTGTCAAATGCCTTGGATAGATCTAGGACGACGGTGGAAACAATTTCTCCAGAGTCATGAGCATGGTTTACTATGCCTAAAAAAGAAAGGAGAGCAGTTGTACTATGGCTAGGATGGAAACCATGTTGGGTAGGGGTAAGGAGTTGATTATTGATGAGGAAGGGCATGAGTTGGAGATGGATGCATTTGGATGTGGATATCCTCCAAGAGGGTCTCACTCAGACAAATGACATCCCAGAAACATGGCCTCAAGTTGAATACCAAAAAATGCATCATCATTCCTTTTGGAGAGAGTGACATCCCCACAAATTATCACATTACATGAACTCAGGCAGGAAATTGCAGCACCATTATGCACCCTATTCAACCAAAGCCTGAGTACCGGCTTCATCCCAGCTGAGTGGAGGATAGTTACTGTCATCCCTTTACTCAAAGGTGGAGTGTCCACCGATCCAGGGAATTATAGACCCATCAACCTAACTAGCCTGATCTGCAAGGTCATGGAACTGATTATCATGGACCTCATTAACAAGGACATTGGCAACCTCCAAACACTCGATCCCACACAGTTTGACTTCTTCAAGGGGAGGTCATGTCTGCTAAATTTGGTCCACTTTTTTGAGACAGTCACCAAAGCCATGGATGAGGGGAAGACTTTGCACACCACCTACCTTGACCTGGCCAAAGCCTTTGACACATAATAGATAAACTCTCTCAACTAGGCATCAATCCATATGTTACCATATGGGTAGCAAACTGGCTCACTGATGGAACCCACCTAGTCAAAATAGGGGACGCCACCTCAACCAATAGACCCGTAACAAGTGGCACACCCCAGGGTTTAGTCTTGGGGCCTCTGTTATTTGGGATATACTTTTATGAGGTGCGGGCCAAAACCAGTGGGCTATGGCTGACCAAGTTTGCAGATGACTGCAAGCTGGATGCTATCATCAATTCCCCTAGTGATGTGGATATCCTCCAAGAGGGTCTCACTCAGACAAATGACATCCCAGAAACGTGGCCTCAAGCTGAATACCAAAAAATGCATCATCATTCCCTTTGGGGAGAGTGACGTCCCCACAAATGATCACATTAATAATGTCCTAAGCACGCAATCATGAGGGATTTGGGCACCCAGGTTGATAGCAACCTGACTTTTGACCACGGTGTTGCTTCCATTGTATGGAAAGCCTTCTACATGGCCCACCTCATAAGTAGGGGTATCTCTTCCAGGGACAGGGAGGTCATAATATCCCTGTATTCTTCCCTTATAAGTCCCATTATTGAGTACAATGCCCCTTATGACATGTACCTTGCAAAGCACATGCAGTAGCTGGAGAGAACACAGAGGTTCCTCACCAGGAGAATTCAGGTCCTCAAACATCTACCATACACAGGGTAAAAGCCCTATCCCTCTACTGAATTTCATACAGACTCCTCAGAGGTGACCTCTGTTGGCATACAAGGCGATCATGGACCCCACCTTGATGGGACTGTTGCATATCCGCAAGTCAAGCTCCACTCGAGTAACTCACATGAGCGGCCTCAACCTGCTCTGTGACATCAACAGGACTTGTTGGAGGGACAGATTTGTGTCTCAGAGACTTCCCCCATCTGTGGAATACACTCCCTCTCCACGTCAAGCAGAGTACCTCTTTACCCCTTTTTAAACTCAAACTTGATAACTCGATGGGAAACAGAAAATATACCCCTGGGATTCCACCCGTGTCCCTGCTGGACAGGGCATCGGGTGCTGACTTGTCTAAACATGGGCTAAACTCTTGGCTAGGCTTATAATGGCCTCAGGGTCAATAGCCTAGTAACCTCCTATGATCCTAACATCTTTATTAAATTTCCACATATGACAAAGGCATTCTTACATTTATATAACTAAAAAAAATACTAAATGATACCACTTTAGTTGTAAACAGTTTACATCACAGATACCAATGAAATAACTGTAGTTGCAAACATTATACATCAATTATAAACCAACCAGTCATTGCAGTGAAGCATTATATGCTCTACATATATTTTCCCATGTAGTTTTCTCCTTTACTTTTCAAAAGATCCCAATTCCAGTTGTTTTATCTCTGGTACTATAATTACTGCTTCTAGTAAAGTTGGTCTAGACTTTGATTTCCATTTTGTAGTAATTTCTGGTTTGGCAGCCACCATAATTAATCTGTAGTTGTAAGATTTGTCAAAGAAGTCCTGTTGTGAGCAAGCTTCTATTCCCATATGGTTTACATGATTTGGTGTTTTTTAGATAATACAAATAGTGCTATAATATCTGCGTATGAGCTCCCTTTTGAAATGCCGAGTGTAGACAAGGTGAATAAAAGAGCAAAACTATAGGTGATGAGTGAATCTCAAACATCGTTCTTCTCCTGTAAACTTTGTTTTTTTTGCAAGGTGGAAGCCCCCACACCCCCCAAAACTCGTATAAACCATATTTCAGAGAAAAGGGAATATTCTGAGAAATGGCATATCAGACGTGATATATACAAGTCCGACCTTTTAGCCATTCAGTCTCCATGTTTTGGGACTCGCTGTAGTGTGTGTATGCTTGTGTGTTTTGCAGAATACCACTTTTCACTTTTATCTCAAAATAAAGACACAGTGCTGTGGAACTTTGTTGTTTCTATTTTTTTATATCATATTAAGATGTTTCAAACACATCATAGTTTTTAGCAGTATTTAGAGCAAAGTTATAAAGTCTTTTCTCCTAAAATATCACAATATTTTTACTTTTTCTACAAACAGCTACTCAAATCAGGACTCTACTACAGAAATCAGGACAGGTGTAACTTTTAAGCTGAGCGCTCTCATTGTTATCTCACTCAGACATATGAAAATGTGGTGTAATTGCATACATTTCCATTATGTTATAGCACACTTTTCTCAATAATTAGGCTAGAATTGAAGTCCAGGTATGCAACTGATTCATTCAGTCCTTTTAAAAAATGGCTACTCTGAATAAAGTTAAAACTAAACAGTTCTTGAAATTGTACTTTGCTGTTTTTCACATAATTTTTTTTTTTCTTTCTTTCGTCTCTTTTTTTTTTTTGGTAGGGTGATGTTGGTGATCCAGGTGATGTTGGAATCCCAGGACCTGTAGGAGAGAAGGTAATAAACATTCTTTACTGTGATGCCAGACATTTGTGATCTTGTGGCTGTTCAGTGACTTTGAGATTGTTAGATGCAGTATTTTCACAATTTATTTGTTCAAAGTTTCCATGACAAATCCTTTGTATGGCCATTGGAAATCTAAGGATCATAACTGCTATCCTCCGAACAGTGAGAATTTAAGTGTAGATAGGAGATAATTGATACATATTTCAAGACTGCAGTATCTCAAAGTTTTCTCCCTTCCCCAAAGTGCAGCACTTCTGGCTGTAGTATTTACAGTCGAATGGTTTTGAGACTGCAGCTGGATGCTGTGAGTGGGAAAACGGCTTAGAAGGGTAACAACAATGTTTGAAAGTCACTGTTTTTGGTAGGAAGCAAAATTTTTATTTAATTTCCAAGTGTAGATATTCACGTTCTCAGGTTTTATATTTCTGATAGGAAGCCAAATCCTGCACTCTTTTTATTCTGATTATGAGGTTTGTTTGGCTGACAAACTATATTACAGTATATTTTGTATCAGTCTTTTTTAAGGTGCAAGGATATCTCCCAAACTACCTGAGTAATTTATAATAATGTATAACTTGTCAGTGTACTTGTATTTAATACAGAACTTTGTTTTAAATTCCATTGTATATACATATATATATATATATATATATATATATATATATATATATACACACATACATATATATATATATATATATATATATATACACACACATACATATATATATATATATATATATATATATATATATATATATATATATATATATATATATATATATATATATATATATATATATACACACATACATATATATATATATATATATATATATATATATATACACACACATACATATATATATATATATATATATATATATATATATATATATATATACACATATATATATATATATATATAGATAGATAGATAGATATGTATATAGATATATATATAATATGGAGTTTATGCATTAGGCATCAATTAGGATTTAACAAGCACTATTGTAAGTAGGGAACTTTGCTGCTGAGTATAAAACCTTTATTTCCTCAGTACTGCATTCTCCTTCCAAGGTGCAGATATGTAAGCTGATGAAGTATTACTGTAGATGGAGTTGGCTAAAGCCATGTCATTCTGTTGTGTGAGTGGGTGGGTAGGTGGGTGAGGCATCCTGGGAATTAATGCCTGTCAATTGACTGCAAATTAATCAGATGCCAACTCACCAAAAAATATTGAAAATACTTTCAGTGAATATTGGACTGAAGGGGGGGCAAACACCCTCCATACCTTATGAACTTAAACATACCTACTTCAAGGTTACAAAACAATGGATAAAATAAATTTATTTAAAAAGTGATGAAATGAAAGCACAGGTGCTTTCAAGGATGATAGATGTTTTTCTCCTTGCCTAAATTATTTGTTTATTTTATGTTATTTGCTAAAAAGGTAAGTGTCCTGATACAAATTCTCACAGTTGCCTCTTCCAAAGAAGAGTCTACATCAAAACTGTACAACTCTACTTTTTTCTTATGCCTCCAGTTCTGATGGCTTCTCTACCTTTACCTAGTTTGCCCATTTTTTCTGGCAACCTACCCAAATGTCTCTATCAGCCTTCCATTCTCCACTGAGATTTGAATATATAGAGAAGGGCAACTGGCTGCTTGTAGGGCATGCCCAGCATCTACTATTGACAGCATACACTACTTCCCTCATCATCTTTTTCATGCTGCTAGTCATTGACTCCTTAAGAGAAGTTTACTTCCACAAGCCAATTTTCTCTTTGGCTGCATAGTGCGAATGCAGTAATGGCAAAGTAGGCCCTGGCAGCTGGGAACTTCACTAGGTAAATGCATATTTCTCCTACCAGGTGTCACCAATGTGGTGAGCAAAAGCCACATCCCATCCCCCATTCAGGATTGAGGAGCATAGAGTGGACCCTAACTCGCATCCTTACTATCCTGCTACTATAGGCACCTGCACCACTAATCAAACATGGGTCTCCTGTTGCATACTCAAGGATTTCTCCCTTTCTGCTCAGAGCTTAGCTATAGGACTGTGGACCTTATCTGTAGCTGCATATCACCATCAGCCACCAGAACCTATAATTGTTAGTAGCCAAGAGTACTACATCTTTTGTTCTAGTTGTAGATTCACTCAAGGACAAAAGTTTCGCTACCTGCCACAGGGCAGCTTTTTTGATGGTTAATTTTTGATGCATTTGGGACTCTTCCTCTGTCTTGATTTGGGATATCCTGAAAGCCCTTGGCTACATGACAGTGGCTCTTCTGACAATTCATCTGTCCAAGTATCGGATGTAATGGTATGTCAGATTCCAGTGATATCTGCACTTCAATTCCTGGACATTCCTGTCTGCATTTTTCTTTCTGTTGTACAAGACATGAGCTTTTGACTAATGGGCTAAGCAATTTTCTCAAAGACCTCCCTGTCAAGTCATCACTAAGGATTCCTTACTCTTGGGGGGAGGGTCACTTTATTTCAGATATTGGAAAGCATGGTGTTTGTGCTGAAAAGCCTTGTAGCACCCTTTATTCCCCACTTCAAAGAGATTATTTTTTAAATTTATGCAAGCACAGTGGTGGTGGTTTTTGATGACAAACTGCAGATGCTCCTTTGTTTAATCTCAATTAAATTTTGAAGAAATTTCCGCGGTGAACATCTTTAGCCATATCTGCTTCTAGGCCTCTGGAATCTATCCTGTTGCTAATATTTCAAGATATCCTTAAAGATTATATGCAGTATCTGTATATAACGTTTTAATGAGACAGAAAATGAATGTTTTAATGTTATTAGTGCTGACAATGTTTTAGCAAAAATTTATTGTAGAATCATTTGTGTCTGGCAGTTAGCTTAGATGACTAAACCTTTGGCCTGTAAATGAACTTCTCCCTGTGCACAGGGTACAGGGATTGATTCCTTCCAACTTCATTTGGATACTGTGTGATGTTGGGCAAGTCACTTAATCAGTCAGTGCTCTTAGTTTGACTCTGGAAAGGGACAATTTGTCCAGTGGGCTTACTAAATCAAGAAACAGGTAATATAATCTGATGTGTTTAAGGCCTCTTATTGTCCAGACTGATATTTGTATTCTGCTACATCCTTTAAATGCAAGTGTGATCATATTTGCAGTAATTTATAGTGAGAATGGTAGTCTTTAAAGGAGAAGACACATAAAACTTCACAATTTCTTAACGTTTTCACACCAAGTTTCTAACATAACTTATTTCATTAACTCTGCAACTGTTATTGTCGCTCTTTCTGAAAATGTCATTTCATAGTCAAGTTTACAAAATTGTAGTTTTTGTTTAAATTTGCACAATGATAGTTGTGTAGTTCAAAAGATGTGGCTCACAGATGGTATGTTAAACATTTGGTGTAAAAAAATATGGATCATTTAAGTTGTGAGTATTTGCTTGAGTGTTTTTTTCAGCATTTTTGTAGTACACTTTGAACAAACAGCTATACCTTCACCATTTCTTAACGTTTTCATAACAGACTTTTGACATGCTGACTGTGAGAATTCCTCCTCATGAACTACACAATTATTTGACATTTCTGTCCAGAAATAACATATTGTGAATTAGCCATATTTATACAGCTATCGAGTGAGAGTTTATAAATTTATAAGCGGGTGGAGACTCAGAAGATAAGTTGAAAATGTGAACAATGTCATGAAATTAAGACGTTTATCATACGAAGAAATAAACTGTTTCATGGCAATTCAAGTGCCAAAGCAGAAGTAATAGATAACAGACCTGTTAGTCATACTCTGAAAGTAAAGAAATGTTCAACTTCATGAAGATTCCAAACCCTAATTGATGTATTGCGATGCCCTTCATAATGGACAGAATGTTTCACAAGCCCACTGAAAGTAGCATGTTGGTTCTATTTCAAGAAGCATATGAAACATGCTCTTATAACAGAGATATTATGGAAGTTTAAATGAATGTAAATGAATAAACTAAACTCATTTAAATTTCACAACACTGCAGTTGCTATATATGGTATATGAATAGATCTGTATTCCAGCAGCTGTCAGAAGGTGTTCTCCCTGGCAATCTGTGCTCTGTCTACTCCATAGGACCAACTGATATAGTACCAGGGTTTCTTGATACAGTCCTAATTCAAGATCATGAGACTGCATGTTGAACGACTGAACAAGCCATTACAGCTAGGATAGGAATGTCTCAGAAGCTCTTTTGACTGTTCCCAGTACCGTGTATTCTTCTAAATAGAAACAACTTACTATCTTGACAGCCTCAATCATTTCTTTCCTTTCTCATGTGTAATGGAAATATTTTGTACTGTGGTACCAAAGAGTTCATCTCTTTATTATTTTTGCTCTCTTTTATTATGGTAAAAAGCTTATTAGTAGGCCAAGCAGAACTATTTTCTTCAGAAGGTATGTTCTGCACAGGGTTATTCCTTAATTTTGTGCTAATTTCAAACATTGCTGATGGAAAAGATAATGGGAAAACATGTTCATAGGTAAAGTGGATAATACAGAAACAGCCTAAGTTAAAACTTGGAATGACTGACAGGATAGAACGAAGGCAATTGAGATCCATTATACACAACTGGAAAGTACTTAATGTGGTTAAAAACCACCCCAGTGTGAAGGAATAGCTGCGGGAAGTAGAACTGATGATGAAGAAAAAGTGTGTATTGTGTTTTGATTATACCTGAATTACACCACTAGAAATAATGCAAGAGACATGGCAGCACTGAACAGATTGACAGTGTATTTCCAGTGGTACAGACTCTGGAAGCAAAAACATAATGGTGGTCCTGGGCAGTGTTCTGTGTATGTGTAGTACTGAAGGCTATTTAGGGACATGCACATGTCTAGAGAAAGACAATATCAGGTTATGCGGAATGGAGGAGAAAGGGTATGACAACAGATTAGAGGAGCTGGAATTCCCATCACCTGGGATCAGGAGAGACAGTGGACATGATATGGTACAGAAGATCATGTCTGGGAGATGTGAAAGAGTCACCTGAAGCAAGAAGGACTGTGAAGGAGGAGGAAGCACAGACAGCAGACTTCATCTGTAAAATGCTTCCTGAACCCTTGGAAGTTTTTTTTTTCTTTACAGAGGAAATTTGGATCCCGGGGTAGAATTACACAGTAGTAATGGAGAGAGAAACCATGCAGAGGGCATTAGAAGGTGAAGAAACAGTTAGAAAGAATGGAGGGCTAGAACAATGTTAAATGAAAAAAGGTCAGACTAATTAGACTGACTGTTTTCTCCTATCATACATTTTTATTGTAATATGATGTATCAGTCCAGGAGTAATCCATCTAGTCTCCACTAGTTGGGCTTTCTCCCAGTAAAGTAAAGTATTCCTTTACATGCTTTAAGTCTTCATCCCCCCTTTACATTGTATTCAGGGTTTAAATTCCAGAGCTGTACAATTATAAAGTTAAATTTCAGTATTTTTTGCTGGGTTGGTGGTTCTGCACTCTACTCTGTAAATCTGCAAATCAGAAAGTGGCAGAAATTAATTTTGACACGCCAGATCATCCCACTTTTCCCCCTGTGTAACACCGTTCCATTCCAGCTTCATAACAGGTTATTCTGTTCTGTGTACTAGAGAAGGTCTTTGAAGTCTTGGAAAGCTTGGTCATGCACATAACTTCAATTCCTTATATGTACCACATTGTTTTTGAATAGGTCTATGGATTGTTTTCTATAAATTATAGCTTCTTAGAAGAAAACTTCTGTTTGTGTTTCACAGTCTTTTCCCAGAGTAGTCTTAATGTATAGCTTAATAGTGAGTTGTTTCCTCTCTCTTATTTTTGATACATCCAGCTTTGGTCTGAAGGGCTTTAGCAGTTGTTCGATATTCATCTTGGTTTCTCCATTATAGAACTTTCTCTCTCTGAAATGGATCATCCTGGATTAACCATGCTAAGATTCCCGAGTCTAAACCGAGTTAGCTGAATAAGACGCTTAACCATTTACGCAAGTTATTGTGGTTTTGTAAGTTATGCTGATGTCTGTGAAGCAATTTGACTGAAACTCATAACACTGACACATTAAAGTAAAAAGTATATGCCCTTTTCCCCACTGTAGTGCGATCCTGGAGTTAGTATATATAGTTAGGGGGTGTGGGGGGGTCAAAGCCCCCTACATAGTTTAGGTAAATATTGTTTTCTGCAAAGAGTTATTCATTGCAGTTATAAATATCCATGTGTATGGTTTAAAATGTATAAAGTATGTAGGGGGCTGTGCCCCCCCCCCCAACTATATATACTAACTCCAGGATCGCACTACAGTGGGGAAAAGGGCATATATCTTTTACTTTAATGTTTCAGTCAAATGAGTTTTCAGTCTTTTAAACTTTCAGTGTTTTGGTCTCACTCAAATGAATTTCAGTCAAATGAAATTTAGGTCATATGAAGTAGACCAGCTTACATATGTATATATGTGTGTGTGTGCGTGTGTGTGCTCACACGCGAGTCTCTGTGCATGTGTGTTTGTGTGTGTGAGAGAGAGGGTGTGTGCGTCTTCCTTTCACTGGTGTATGTCACGATGCACACTTCTACCCCTGAGCTTTCAGTTATTGTTTTCTACACAATCTCTAAAGAAATGAGTAAAAAGGTCATACAGGAAAACCAATTGGTTAAAAAACACAAAAAGAAAAATCTAGCAAAGCTGGACTGTCCACTGTGTGATACATTAAACCCCTTGTATCAGTGGCTCAACATGGGATATATGCAAATTTCTCTTTAAGGATATCAAGTCAAACATCCGTCTTATGCTGTGCTGATGATGCCATACGAAGGCAGAAACATGCATGTCCACAGCTAGAGAGGTTTAGTTTTATTGGCCTGAAATTGTCCATAAATAAACTTAAAAGTAAAAGTCATGGACCTTCAGAGTTGCCATTTAGCTGAAACACCTGATATCCTTTAAGGGTAATTTGCATATATCCCATTTTGTCTCTGATATAAGAGGTTTAAGGTATCACACAGTGGAAAGTCTTGCTTTGAAAGATTTTTCTTTTTGTGGTTTTTAACACATTCTCTAAATATCTCAACCTTGTTGTGTATCACAGAAAAGTCTCCACTTGTAGTTCTTGTTTCAGTGCCTAAAGCAGTTAAACTGTCAGATTGTTCATGCAACTGCCAAGATATGAGCCAAAGCCCACACCAGCATTGTCTTTATTGTTTGAGAGTTGAGCATTAGAGGAAGCATTGTCACAAAAGGCAGCATTTCAGCCTAACCACTGTAAGACTGAGGAGGCAAAAGCTCCTGGCTTACCTCACTTTAGAATGCAAGAAATTCAAAATGCTAAGCTTGGCATTTGAAAGGGGTTCTCTCATTAGCTAAAACTTCAAATTAAGCCTGTGAATAAGCAACAGCACCAGAAGGTGATATAAACTGAGGGCAGACCTCAGACACATCCATGAATGGATAGAAGTCTTTCTTTGAAATGGCCTTCCAGCCTCCACATATGGCAGCATGATGCATTGGGTGCTTAAGTTCACTGGTATTCTGTGCTTCCATAGATAAGTGGCTTGGGTGAAGTGTGTCCTTCAAACACCTTGGGGTAGTGTTGCAGGGTGTAGAGTTCACCCACAACCAGCGGAATGCTCAGAGCAATTCCACTCCTTCTCAAGAATTGTGGTAATACCAAGTTGACCCCCCCCCTGAGGTGCTAATCAAACTCAAGGTTATGCGGGTCATAGATACTGTATACTACATTTTTTATTCTGCATTCTGAGTTGACTTGGTCATCTCCCTCCAAGGTACCAATATATTTGCTACCATTGACTTCATTAGCAGCACCAATTAAATCACTAGCTATGATGCTTTTCACTACCAATGCCCATGCAGCCCTTAGTGTCAGCCTTTGGCCACCCATTCAAGCTGAAACCACTACTATCACAACCCATGTGTTTTAATTTCAATTAAACAAAGACTGATACAGACGCCGATTCAATGTTCAGCATTGCTCCCCTGGCGCCTGTATCTAATGCTGAAGTTTCACTACTTCCTGGTATCAATTCCTATGATTTATCCTGTAGTGTCCACTGTACTATTTACTGCATTTTTCCCCATACCAAGTACAGGTTGTGTCAGTCCTGGCACAGATGTGTAGAATCACACTTCTCAAAGTTCCAGTACACTCCACTTCATCTGACTTCCAAATGCTGCTAATTCTGATATCAAATTAGAAGTGAAGATCGGTGCTAGCTGTACTACTTATACATTTTCACAGAAACCTAAGCAGTGTCACCAGCAGCCTTCTTAACATTCCATAGCATCCAGGAGACCCTCATTCTACAGACTGTAACAATCACTGAGAGACTACATAAAGTCCTCTCCAAATGTAGGCACCCACAGTTGTCACAGGAATCTATTGCCATTGACCTGGATGTGGTGGAGTGCACAGCACTGCCACCCCTAGGGCAACCACTGATAACCATGCCGTAACTCCAAAGAAGGCTGGTGGAAGCATGCGTATTTACTGCTCAGTCTTCCTGCATGGTCTCACTTTGGTATACATCAGTCAGGATGCCAGCAAGATATGCTGAGATAACCTGGATGTGGTAGCCACACCTTATGTCCATGTAGTCAGACAAAATGTTCTGCCTACACAGGGCTGGTCAGATCTGATCAGATTCCCCCAGACCTGACCCTTTTCTTTCTGCAGTAGCCTTAAAATATACTCCAAATCACCAAAACTTCACCATCCATCTATTGGATACAAAATCAAGAGCAATGAAGAGATTAGGAAAGCACATCTTTATGTCCTGTGCTTTTTCCCTGTGGACACTAAAATGTTTTGCCTGTATGATGTATTTTAAGAGTGACCTGACAAAACAAATACTCCATGAGGTGGAAGAATTGCCAGGTGTGCCATAAAGAAAAGTCTTCAAGATGGTATGTCCTTGATATTGATAACCACATGGCACGTGTTATTTAAAATGTGGCTGAGGGTTTGTCTAAAGCTGCAACTTGTAAGCATATTGATACATCAGTATGCCTGGCTCAGACTTGCCAGTTTGTTGTAGAAGATACAAGGTGGCATTTCCAGACCCCCTTCTTTTCAAGGTCTCTCTTCAGTCATGAAGCAAGCAAGCCCCTGAAAAAATTTGATGAGTAGGCAGAACCTGACGTGTGGGTTCCTTCTTCCTAGAGATGAAAATACAGAGGAACCAACATGAGATGTAGTTCTGGTGAGGGACACAGCTAATATGCTTGGAAAAGCAGGACAGGAATAGGAACAAAGCCTCTATAACAACGAAAACAGAAGTATCTGTAGAGGCATAGGAATCTGCCATTGGTCAGGGGTCCAGGCCATAGGTAGTTAGCAAACAAACCTTAAGCCTTCAGTAAGGAGAAAGTTTTTGTTTCATGTACCCGAGTGGTTGAAGATCACATAAGACAAGTAGGTCAGGGATGTAGTATCTAGAGGTTACAGGACCGCTTTCTTTCTACACAGTTCCCATCCATCTGACATACCACCCAGTCAGAAAAACACAGGCAAGGCAGGTTGTCACCTCTCAACTCAGCACAAGAGATCCCCCATGACAGATCAGAGTTATTACTCAGGATGTTTTTAAATCACTAAAGATATATAGGACTTCAGGCCCATTATGAATCCACTTAGCCTAAATTATTACATAGTAAACCAAAGTTTCAAATGATTTTGGAAAAACTGAATATCCCATGTAACTGGGTGCCATTACTGGACTTCTGGAACACCTGCATTTTTGGGTTGGAGCCAACCACTGTCAATTCAAGTGTCTTTCATTTCTTTTCACAGCTGTCTCCATTGTATTTACCAAATGCAGTGCAGTAGTAGCAGATCCGCAGAGACTATAGGACACCCATATCTATGTTTGCATCTTTGTTGCACTATTCCAGGGTCAGCTGATGAGCCATTCCCATTCTCTAACCATTCTGTTAAATCTTCTAGACAATACTGTTAATTTTTCCAAGTCACAGCTCTCCCTTCTGCAGTGCTTCACTTTCTTAGTATTTATTCTAGATTCTAAAACAAATAAAATATTTTTAACCCTATAGAAAGTTCCAGTCCTGTTGGTTTTGCATCAGCTTATTTTGGACCAAGTTGGGACAGCAAAGTCTGAACTCACAAGTTTGGGGTACATGATTCCTAGCCTCATGGTAAAGAGGGATGATGCCCTGAATCTGCAATCCATTAGTCATATCTGCCAGTGACTAAGGGATCAGTCTTGGAAGTGGTCAGAGCATACTTGTGGTGATATACAGTGGATGCACCACTGAGTTGGAGATGATGTGGGCAGGGACTTCAGGGGGCTGGTACACTGGCCTGCTTCCCATTGACCAAATCTGTCTCTCAGTTTGGGGATGGCTTACTCTCATCCAAGAGGGAAAAAAATTTAACAAATGAGACTGAGGTAGGGGAGCCATTAGGCAAAGTCCTAGGGAAGGTGAAAAAATATTGGTACATGCTGGCTACTATAATTTCATTGCCTCATGCACATTTGTATATATAACCTTTATAGTGGACTTTCACATTAAAGTAACAGCAGCAACATGACCATCTCCTGTCTGCCAGGATTACTTTTCCACGTTGATGATTACAACACTTGCAGTGATAACTACATGCCCTCAGTCTGTCCTTGAGGAAATAATTCTAAATGCCCTGATCCTCTAGTACAGTCATTATGGATATATCTGCTATAGAAAGAGGAGTCATTTGGAGAGTAAAACATTGCAGGGATCCTTGTCCCATCAGGAACCATTACTCAATAAAAGTTAGTTTGCCTTGGAATAGTTCCTGTTTCTGGTTTTACCTGGCTTAAGGAGTTGATTTTGATTTTGAAGGAGACAGCTGGATCTAACCAGGGAGGATGAGACATGGGGGAGGGGGTGCAGCATTTATTTATTTTTCCCATTGTTTGTGAGCATGAAATCCAGTATGTTGGAGCCTACAGTGGGTGTATTCACTATTTGGTCAAGGGTGTTTGTAAGTCCAGAAGTCTCTGTGCTTGTTGATTTAAGGTAGTGTAGGATTCCCAGTCTGAAGAGGGTAATTAGTCTCCCATGGTTAGGGTGTTAGGTTGGATGGTAAATGTACATTGTGAGCATCTAAGGACATGGAAGATGACCTGTAACTGGCTAGGATGTGGTACAGGACTTTGTCTAGGATTATCTGGATGTGGATGACCTCTAGTGCATCATTCTGTTTGACCAACCTAGATGTACGCCAGTTATTGATAATATATCAAGACACCTCCAACTTTAGCTGTTGCTTGGGCTGCTACTGGTCTAAAAGTCTGAAAGGCAGTGAAAACTTGCACTGCTGGGATATTCTCTGCAATTTTAAAACATGTCTCAGTAATTGCACAGATATCTGTATTCTTAAGTATGAGCAGGGCTTAGGAGAGTATTTTTTTTTTTATTAAGGCTCCTGTCATTGAGCAGTAACATCTTTAGGTTCAGATGACATGATTCTGCTGTGTTGGTAGGCTTGTCATTTTGGCATTGCCTAAAAAAGGCACTATGGTGGTAGATAAAATTTTAGCTAGTATTTGAAAGCCTAGAGGAGACATATGCAGACCATCCATGGCAAAGCAACATGGTCTGTTAACCATGTCCTCCAAAAACTGACAAATATTGGATCTCCTTAGAATGACACCTGGAAGACATCCAGTTGTTAAAATCAATCATCTTTTGCCTATTGTGTCATCATCCTCAGTGATGGTAATATACTGCTGAATAGTAGACTCATGCCAGCCTAAGATGCATAATCTGAGAGCTCCATAATGTCGCTTTTCATATAGTCCGGGGAGGTACATCTCAGGTCATTTACACCTGTGTGAACTATGATGGAATCATACTGGTATCTGGGGTGTAATGACTTGAGTGTGTGCATGATTTGGTGGATCCTGGCTCCAAGTAAGCAACTAACCATTATCTTATCCTGTTTTATTGTTCAGCCTGGTTATATAGGCATCAGTCACCTTTATCCTGGCAAATGCTTGCCTTAACAGCTTAGTGTTGGGGATCCATTGAGTGTGACTGTATGTGTGGTGTTGGGTGCTGGTTTTCAGAGTACCTTTGGACTTGCTGAGGCATACCCTTGCCAGCAGATGGTCTAGGTGATCTTTGTTTAAGAAGATTGCTTTTAAGTACCTCATCATAGATTAGTTTATGTGAGGTGGGTGTTGTGTGCATGGTTTCAACCACCTGATGTGCACTTGTATGCAAGAGTTTAGCCTCCAGTGTCATTGTTTGCATACTGTCTGCTTCTTTAAGGATTAAATGGTTATTGATAAATATGGAACAATTGCTACATTGTCTCAAGATGCCTCCACCAAGCTGGCTGTAGAGAAATTAGGAACTAGCCTATCCATACTGTCTAGTCTTTTAATTAGTGAGATACAAGTGGGTGGTGTATTGGGACTAGAAGGGTATTAAAGTTATTTACTGGGGCAGATTATGCTAAACAGTACTAAAGTCTACTAACTTTAATGTTTATACAATACTGAATTCTACTACATCTTTGGATACTGTTACTTGACAGCCAATTTGCCGCTGATTCTATAGAGGAAATTTCCTTTCTAGGTATTTGCTATCGTACAGGACACTGCTAACTACTGCTTCCAGGTGAGCAGCTCCACACAAATTTGTTGAATTTATAGCAGCACAGAAAAAAAAGAAAACTAACTAATGAGCCAGTAAAATGACTACACTTTGTTTATGATTCTTTATTCTCTGTAAGTCTTCCAGACCTTATAGCCCAAGGGACCACTAAGCCACCCACACAGGCAACATAATAGTAATATGGTACTTCAAGCTGGAGGAACGCACTAATTTCTCCCATGCATGGAGACAGTCAAGCTTTGAGTCTGAACCTTAGCCTGTAATTTGCTTCTAGTGGTGGTACCATTTCCAGGAGAATCCAGTAGGTTGGCAGGCAGACTTTGCAGAGGAGCCTTCCCCTCCTATATGAATGTTCTTTATACATCATAACTGCAAACAGGAACTTTCTCATTTGGGGGTCACAGTTTCTGCTCTTTCATTCCATGCTTCAACACAACTGTGAGAGTTGGCCTATTTGATGTGCTATTGCAGGATCTGCTGTAAGTCAAGCCACCAATCTGTCTTATTCTTACATCAGTTCAGAAATTCTAACACAGAAATGCCAAATGATTCAGGTGCTCTGTAATGTCTCACAGGCATGATTTCCATTGCTGGCCCTCAACACAGTCTGGAAAGACCATGGCGACTCATTTTATACAGGGGTCTAATCAAGACCTAATTTCTCTTAAATCATTTGTACGGCTTCTCCAGTTTAAGCATGATGAGAAACTCCAGTTTCACCTGAACAGACATGGAGTTACTCACTTTCTATCAAAATACTCCCGACTAGGAAAACTTGCATGGGAAATTGGAAACTGGAAAAAAGTCATATATCCCTAGTAAACACCACTAGAACACTTTCTGTGGTATTTAGCAGAACTTTTGACAAAGCCTTGGTTAATATTTCACTCGGGTCTATGTCATTTAGCAGACCTGTTTGAGCAAGTTCTTTGCCAGTTGTCCATTCAGGTCCAGTTTTCAGCAATCTTGAACTTCCAGTAAAGATGATAATTGCCTTCAATCACAGCTATCAAGGTTAATAACGCCTACCTTAAAATAACCTTTTATTTAAGACATCAACTGATGGACCAACTGCATGACTGCCTGCCTGGGGCCTTTATTTCTCTCTGGAGTTATTAAGCAAAGCGCACACTGAGCCTGCTTCTTCAGCAGACCTCAAATACATGTCTTGGAAGACAATTCTTCTAGTAGTGCATAGCATCAACTAGATGGATTTCAGTGTTACAGCCCATTTCCATATTGCCTCCACACTTGGCTTTCCACAAGGACAGGGTAACTGTTTGGAATGACCCCTTCTTCATTCCAAAACAAACTGAGACAAATTTAAGCTCGGACATCACACATGTTTCTTTCCAGCTACCAGAGCAAAGGGTTATATATCTGCTTTGCTTATATGAATGTCCGTGGGATGCTTACAGTCTATTGTAATAAAAATAGAAAGTTAAGAAATACCAATCAGCTATTCTTTTATTTACTCCACAAAATAAATATGTTTTGATGTCTAGAATAATTCTCTTCATTTCTGACTGTATCAAGTTTTAATACATAAAGATGGGTCAGGGACTACTCTTCCCACCAAAACCCATTCAGTGAGGCTGTGGCTATGAAAGCTATCTTCCTCAAAAATATATCCATTGATGATATCTGCATAGTAACTGCTAGATCTAATCTAAACAGTTTCACTAAACATAAAAATATGTTTCATTAAATGTGAAAATATGCATTGCTCCCAAGGAGCGCGCTCTTCTTTTGGGACTGCTGGTGTCAAAAGAATGTTTGACCTGAATTGTCAATCTTCATTTTATCCTTGACCAGTGGGTTCCATTCAGACTATTGGAACTTTCTCTGCCATTTCTACAGCTTGCACAGGTCAAAAACTCTCGAGCTTCAATGCTACCACTATGCATCTCTACCAGTTACCTCAGATCTCATTTGCCGCTTTACTGGACAGATGCATTTGCCTTCACTCTCAAGCTAATTCAATGTATTTACTGATACTTGTCTTGTACTAGTCTAACTTACCTTTGCCTCTTTTCTCCTACCCTAGTTACTTGTGTTAATTTATTGCCATTGTTGGTATTTCTGTCCTTTTCTCTACACTTTGTGTGCTTCTTTCCTACCATTGTTGGTAGATTTCTCTCCCTTTTTTAGACTTTGGTGTACTCTTCCCTTCCATTTCTCTAGTTTAAAAAAAAAATCTAACTTTATCTTTTGTATTTGCCTTTGTGTCCTTACGACCTGTAATTGCTCCATCCCCTTGTCGCGCACATGTGTATGGTGAGTGGTGTTCTTGGTACTATGGCTGACAAAACCTGAGAACCCCTCTGGCTTTAAAAAATGTCAACAGTGTGGCCACAAAATTCCTTTTTCCAACACATACTCCTTGTGTATATACTGTTTGGGACCACATCACCTGCATGAAGATTGCAGTATTTATCACGGCTTCAATCACTGAGCCTTAGCTGAAAGAAAAAAAATAAACTCATATTAAAGGGTTTAATTCCTATTACCTTTCTTGAGGCTATATCTGCTAAAGAAAGGAAAACTGATATTTTGTTTCCTTCCTCAACTACTACTGCCTCTGGGAAGGCCAAGAAGAGAAGCATTTCTATGCCTTCTTCTTCAGTGACAACTATTAAGAGAGTAAAATTGTCAATGCCATAAAGTTACTCAGCTCTGATGAATATTGAAACTGTGGTGTCTGCGCCAACACCCTCCACTCCATCCAAACCTTCGACACCGAGGGCTTCAGTGCAGACTAAACTTGATAGCTCGGTTCCACAGATCCAAACTCCAAACAATGCTTTGGTGCTGACTGATTCAGTGCTAAGTATTTCTACTTGGCAAGCACCTAGATGTCAGTTTTTCCAATCTATCAATCCTTTTGGTGGGGAGTTACCAGAGGTCTTTATACATAGACCCAAATCTCCTTCTAGGTCTTCTATCCCTTCCTCCAAAAGCCTGATAGAGACTGACATGGAGGGACTGGTGAAAAACAATTTTATGGGTAAGAGAAATTTCATGTGCCCCCTCAGCCCTGACACCTTCAGGTGCAGAGCATTCTTTTACCCCATTGACTACTCTTCATCTAACGTCCTCTGAGGTCTTGGAGTTTTCAGCTTTGAGTTGTCCAGTGTCAGCTGCATCAGTTCCGACAGTTGCTGTTATTTCAGCACCTTTTCAAGCACTGAATTCTTTGGCTATGTTGGATCCAGAGACTTCCCAGAGCTATAGCTGCCTTGTCAACCCCAAGGGGCAGGAGTCGACACATCTTTTTTTTGTAACCATCCCTGCACCTTGGGGCTTTGGCTAAGGTTAGCTTGGCACAGACTTCTATCTCAGGGGCTGTCTCGTCAAAGTGGGGAGTGACCATGGTTCTGAGGAAGTCTCTCTCGATTCTGGGCTCCCTTCCCTCTTCAGCAGGGTCAGCCTTCAAGGCCATGGAGAGGGCCTTGGTTGCCTCAGCCACTTAGTTGACCTCTTCTTCCTTGAAGCATGTTCCTTCCTCTAGTCTAGTTCTCCAGCCAGCTCCTCCACAGGGACAGTGAGTGCTAAAACCTCAAAGACACTCAGATTCAGATTCTGTCTTCTTCAGATGCCTCTCCAGACAATCCCCCTGAGGCAGTTCCAATGAAGAAAAAATGCAAGAAGAAGCCATTAGATTCACCACAAAAATCCGTCACGGATGGTACTGATGATCACAAAGGGTTGCCCAGATCACCTCCTGATGATGTCTCCTTTGGAGACATCCTGGATAGTTTGAAACAGAGAAGTGATTGGAAGTCCCAAAACACTACCCCTGAAGAAATAGTTTAACTGCAGGCTTTTTGCACTTGCCCATCTACCTGCTGGGTGACTTTGCCCACTGATGCACTTATCCAATTCATTGCTCAATAGGCATGGAAAGCACCTGACTCAATTGAACCTATTCCCAGGAGACCACATAAAATTTTAACCCCTCCAGAAGATAAAAAAAAAATTGGGTAAAGGGTCCAGCAGTAGACACCATGGTAGTAGCGGCAGCTGAGCAAAGTTCCTTTATTGATCCATGCAATAGAAAGTCCCGGACTATAGATATGTTTGGCAAGCAGATTTATTCTTCATTGACCTTCGCTCTATGGTCTTAGAATTTTTTTGGCACATTTCACCAGGCTTCAAAGGGATCTGATCAAGGAGCTATCTGATACTTTGTGGGAACTGCTTCTGATTGAGGTAGAAGACAAAGTTGCTTCTCAATTAGCTACCATGGAATCTGTGTCAAATTCGTCCATGAGGCTCATTGCACATGCAGCCGAAGGGGCTACTAGAGCACCAGGTTCAAGCATCGCCATAAGGAGACATGCTTGAGTGTGACTTTGTGACATTGCGGAGCCTTTTAAGTTGTCATTCATAAATATACCTTTTGACAGATCATCCTTGTTTGGCCAAAAGGTTAAAGAAACATTACCCAGGTGTGAGAAAGATGGAGAGACCATTCCTGCCATGGGTGTATGTTTTTCCACCCCTCAAAACCTTTTTCCAGGAACCAGAGAGTGGGTGGAAAATGTGGTTCAAAAAATCCACTGGACCTTTTCAAGACACACATGGTAAAAATTCTCTCAGGGGCAGAGGAGCGAACTTTAACAGAAGATGCTACCTATGTGGCAGAGGTGGCCTGGAAAACCAGGATTTCAGATATTCCTTTTCCAGGAAACCCTATCAGCATTCCTGAAGGAAAGCCTGATTGCCTTCTTCTGGAGGCAGTTGGGGGACACTTATCTCTGCACCTAAATGCCTGACTAGAAATCACTTCAGATACCTGGGTCCTGAGGATTATATCCAGAGGCTATGTCATACCTTTTTCTCTTACCTCTCCTCTTCTCAGGAAGATTTTCTGATGCTCCACCCAGTCAGAGGGAGCAAGCAGTCCTAGAGATCCAAAGACTGCTGGAAAAGAATCATGCAAAAAGTCCCACCAGATGAATTAGAGTCCAAAACTAACTCAAGATTCTTTTTAGTTCCAAAAAAAGACGGGACAGGAGACCAATTTTAGATCACAGTTTATTGAACAAATCTGTTTGAGAAACAAAGTTCTGGATGGTCACAGTGTGGTCCATTCTTCCCTTTCTGAAGGATGATGACTGGATGTGCTTGTTAGACGTTCAGGATGTGTATTACCACATGAAAATGGACAAACACTCCAGAAGGTTCCTCTGCTTCAGGCTAGGAGCCAGTCACTATCATTTCAGAGTTCTGGCCTTTGGTCTCACCACAAGCCCCAGGGTGTTCAAGTGCATGGCAGTAGTAGCAGCTTACTTGAGACTGCAAGGATTCCGGGTGTTTCCATATTTGGACAACAGGCTCGTTACCAGTCCTACCAGGCATCTATTGATTATAGCAAGAGTTTATGTCCTACAGACTTGTTCCAATCTAGGAATTACAGTGAACTACGAAAAATCTCAACTGACTCCATCTCCGAGATTACAGTTCAAATGAGCAAAACTAAATACAAGAACATTTATAGCCTCCTAGCCTCCCTTCCACTAGTGAGGTTACAAAAAAACAGAGAAAAAGTTCAAAAGATAGAGCACAAGAAGAAAGTACTGGCCTGTCTAGTTTTATAAGTCCTGGGTTCTGTGGCAATGTCAATAACTCTAGTTCCCTTAGCAAAATTTCATATGCGAATTCTGTAATGGCTACTTACAAATTCAGTGGTCTACACTTCACCAGCCTATGTTGGATCAGATTTTCATTACCAGTCTTTGCAGAAAAGATCTAGCTTGGTGGATGCACTTGGAGGACATTCTTCTAGGACGCCCCTTTGTCCTACAACAGCCCAAGGCCATAGTGGCTATGGTTGCCTCCCAGATGGGTGGGGGGCATTATCTAGGCAGGACTGTTCAAAGTACTTGGTTTTCCATCAAGGCCAGTCTGCACATCAACATCCTAGAAATAAGAGTGGTGCTTTTAGCATTGTAAGCCTTTCAAACCATTCTCCCTTTAGGGACTAGTGTGATTCAAACAGACAGCAGTTTTGTAGTTTGGTACTTCAACAAGCAAGGTGGAACCAAATCTTACCCTCTGTGTTGAGGAGCACTCAGAGTGTGGCAGTGGGCAATTTCTTCCAACCAATTTCTGATAGCAGTGCATATTCTGAGGAGATCCAATGTGATAGCAGACAAACTGAGCAGGTCTAGTCTTCTACCTCATGAGTGGTCCCTCACTCCAAAAGTGAGGGAAATGATTTTCCACCAATGGGGCCAGCCTTGCTGTGACCTCTTTGCCTTGACCCTCAACAAGTGCAGAAACTACTTTGCCCTAATACCCCCACCAGGGGAGTCACCCAGGGATGCTCTTTAACACACTTGGCCTCTGGAGTTCTCTGTGCATTTCCCCTGCGTCCCCTAATCCCAAAGTTTGTTCAGAAAGCCCTAAGGTTGAAGAGCATAGTAATCCTCATTGCCCCTTATTTGCCATGAAAAATGTAGTTCCCCTGTCTCTGGCCTTATCTGATAAAAGCACCGTGGACTCTGGATCCAACTCCAGACCTCCTGTCTTATTCAGAGAACCTCGTTCACCCAAATCTTCAGAACCTCAAGCTAACATTATGGTATCTCCAGTTCCATTAATTGCCAGGCAAGTTAACCTTCCCTCTCCAGTATGCAGAATTTTACTAGCCTCTCATAAGCCATCCACCCACAAATGCTGTATGAGTAAATGGAAGAGATTTAGCTTTTGGTCCAATGGAGGAATATTGACCCCCTTACAGCGTCTGTCGAAAAGATTTTAGAATTCTTATCCTCTCTTTTTGATGTGGGAGCCTCTCCTACTATTAACATTCAGCTGGCATTGATTTCGAACTTTCATAATGTTATTGGGGATAATTCCTAAAGCATTTTTGAAAGGGACATTTTTGTTAAAATCCCCCTTTAAGGATCCTATTTCTCCCTGGACCTTAGCCTACTATTACAATCTATTGTTCAACTTCCCTTTGAACCTTCTGCCAATTTTGACCTCCAATACTTATCTTGGAAAACCTCATTCCTTGTGGCAGTAACTTCTGCCAGGAAGATTTCAGAATTATAAGCCTTATCTTGCAAACCACCATCCTTGATGTTTCATAAGGACAGAGTTGCTACCTTTCGTTGTGGCTAAAACTGGAGTAAAACCACACCCCTTGCATCACCAGTAAGCACACCCCACTCCCTCCCACCCACATTCCACCCATTTTGTGATGTCACTATGACATCACCTGGTGGAGAACACCCTCTTTTTACGTTCCTACTGCCTACTTTCGACTGATTTACTATGCTTTCTTTCTGTAAATAAGCATAGTAAATAAGCCTATTTGCAAACTCTGATAGTCTGTTTCCTTTTTTGAAACCGAATACCAGAGTTTGTACAGTGTTTTCTGGGCTACTGGAGAATCAGTTTGATTTCCAGATAGTCCAGAAAAAAAATGGAGGGTTGGCAACCCTACTTAAGGATGAAGCCCTTCTTTCTTTCTAAGGTAGTATCTGATACTAAAATTAATCAAATTATTAATCTAGTATTCTTTCCAAATTTTACTAATAAAGGAGAATACACCATTCATTTGTTGAATGTTCATAGACAGTTAAGTTTTTACCTGCACAGACCAAAAGATCATCGAAAAATCAGACCAATTGTTTGTGTCCTTTTCAAGTACCAAAATTGGTGAACCAGTCACCAGATGGCTGAAAGACTGTATAGCCTTTATTTATAATGAAAAGAATATTGATTTGCCTGCAAGGGTAAAGGCTCATATATGTAGGTATATGTGTGCATGTGTGTGTGTGTGTGTGTGTGTGTGTGTGTGTGTGTGTGTGTGTGTATATATATATATATATATATATATATATATATATATATATATATACGGATTCCTATTACAACAACGAAAGTTCACTACTTCGAACTTGTAATAGGAAGCCTCATTTCTGCGAAAGTTCATTTTAATGAAAGTGAACTTTTGCGTAAGTGCAATAAACCGAAAACACCGCAGCACAGTGGAGGACATAAAAAACAAGCTATGTCCTCCACTGTGGTGAGATAGTCACAGACGTTAGGGTAAGGGGATAGTTAGTAAAGCTATCCCCTTACCCTAACCCTAAGTTTCGTGACTATCGCACCATAGTGGAGGACATTGCTATGTCCTTCACTGCGCTGCAGTCATCATGGACCTTAGGGTTAGGGCACGTGTCATGGTAAATGGATAGCCCTATGGACTATCCCCTTACTATGACCTGTGCCCTAACCCTAAGGTCCGTGAGTACTGCACGGAAGTTCAGTACAACACCCGTGCATTGTACTGAACTTCGCATAAGTGCACTTTCGCTGCAGTGAGCATTCCATGTACTTTTTCGAATTAGTGAAAATTCAATCTAGTGTATGGAACCCATATATATATATATATATATATATATATATATATATATATATATATTTTTTTTTTTTTTTTTTTCTTTAAGAAAGGATGACCTTAAAAATGCATTAGGTAGACAGAATTTGGGTAGCCCTCGGTGCAAAGAATTCAACTTTATTGTGTTAGAAAACATTTCTAGTTTGTGTGGAGATTGCAACCCCCAGCTTGAAGTGAAAGAACTCAGATGGCAAATTAAACTGCAAGCAAACATGCCCCCTGGTTTAAATGGTAATTTAAATGTAAAAAAACATTCTAAAATGGAACAGGTAGGGTGGGAAAAGGAATCCTAACCATCCAAAGGTGTTTATATCATTTGTAATTGTTAAATTTCCGATGAAGTTCGACTTTTGACCTAATGAACAAAAGCACTCATTTTTTTAAGCTTTGTATGTTTTGAAAGTGATGATTAAAGTTTTCTACTTTAAGTTCTGGCTGTGGTTTACTTTCCTCCATATCCGAACAACGTACCTATATGCAGAAAATTGAATCTAATTCGCTTAACAATGACTTTTTCAGTTTGGCGGATTTGGACTCTGTGAACAAACATTTCCATGACATTGACTTACTGTTAAGCATACTAGAAAAGGAGCAATGTATTTCTTTGGATGAATACTTCTTCATGCATGTTCCACATCCTAACCTGGCTAAATTATTTGGCATTCCTAAGATCCGTAAAAATGAACTGGACCCCCCCCCCTTCCAGCATATTATTTCTAACATTAAATCTAAGACTGAGTTAATTTCTGAGTATGTTGACTATGTTTTAAACCCCATTGCTCAGAAGTCTTCTTTTTACCTGAAGGATTCATGGTGCTTCTTAAATGAGATTCCTGGGGCTAACTTGGACACTTCACAATGCAGTTTAGTGACTCTTGACATTGTGTTGCTGTATACTAACATTCCACACAAACAGTGTCTTGGTCACATTCAACTATACCTAAAGAAATATGCACATCTCTCCAGCACCAGAATACAGACCCTTTCTGAGCTTATTTCGGCTGTTCTGTATAGTAATTTCTTCCACTTTAATAGCCGAATCTGCCGACAAATAAAAGGTGTTGCTATGGGATCTAAAATGGCCCCAGCATATGCCAGCCTGGTACTTAGTACATGGGAGAATGAGACCCTTGTCAATTGCCAGGTTTCAAGTATACCAGGCTCTACAGACGTTATATTAATGACATTTTTTTTTTTGTGTGTGTGTGTGTGTGGGTTGGCACTTCTGATCAATTATCTGAATTTGTGGATTCTCTTTCAAATAGCATTGGCTTCCCTGGGATTCGTGTTGTCCGGCCATGGCCAGTCAGTTTCTTTCCTGGATGTGACTGCATCCATTGATCTGTTAAGGCCTGCCTTTTCTTCTAACATTCATTGCAAGAAAACTTACAGGAACAGTTTTCTACACTTCACCAGTCAACACCCTTTCTTTATGAAAATGTATGTGGTCAATGACCAGTTTATACGTCTGTCTAGACTCATCAGTGAAGATTCCACCTTTTTGCTTGACTCCAACTTCCTAAAAACTTTGTTTCTTCACAGGGGTTACCCATCAGATTTATTGGACAAACTGGCTAGTGACATTCTAGAAGCACATCCACTCTCCTTCAGACCCATTCTCCTCCATGCATTTGTTCCTAAATCAAACACTACTCCCACTGTGAATAACATGTCCCTGGCTTTTCTACTTCCCATCAGCAGGGACATGACAGCCAATTGCTCCATCATCACAAAATACTGGAACATTGTCATAGTGACTCTATCTTGGCTTCTACTTTAGGCAATAACCCATCTTTTTCACACAAAAAAACTTGAACTCTCAAGACATTCTCTTGAGAATAATGACAATCCATTTTTATTAAGAAACTGTTTTATATCAGACAAACCTAAGGGAATATCCAGATGTAATAAATGTGTTTGTTGTGCATACATTCGGACAGGGCCTTTGGACATGTTTAATCATTGCAATGTTACTGTTACTTTTCCTAAATTTTTTGATTGTCATAATGAGAATGTTGTTTGTGCAGTTATCTGCAGATCTTGTGGTCATTTCTATGTGGGCAAGACTATTCGTAGACTGTCAGACAGGATTAAGGAACACAATGCAGCCATTCGCTCCCAAGACACTACAAATGCATTAGGCAAGCATAGTTTATCTTGTCAGGATTTTGTCTGCTTTGATTTCATTGTGTTGGAACAAATTCATTTCTTTTTTGGTGACTCTAACCAGGGCCGGTGTTAGCATTTTGGGGGCCCCCAGCAAATGTCAAGTTGGGGTCTAAGTATCACCCTGTCACTGCCACTACTTCTATCCATCTTTTTAGTTCATAATGCAGGCTTTTAGGAGTAGTACACACAAACTGACCTTTAGCTACAATGATCTTATTACAACAGGCATACATACCACACTGTGTTGGCCCATCTCACAAAGGGACATTTACAGTTACTGCCATTTAGGTGTAACAAGGATACATTACAACAACTCTATGTACAGAACAGAACTAATATGCAATGGAACCCTAGGCACTGGTTACTGTTTCAGCCCCCAAAAAAAACAAAAACAAAACACACACCCTCCAGAGTTCCCTCTGTTTTCCCCATGTTGGGCTTCCCACTTATGCACATTACTTTTTTCTTCCATTTCTCACATTTTACCTTTTTCTTCAGCTTTTTCAAGAAGCCATAACTTTATATATGCTCTAAAGTGCTTTTAAGTTTATTTTTCTTTTTACCCAATGATGGCTTGAACAGAAATGATGATTAAGGAAAGAAATTCAGTCTTGCTGTTCAGCTTTAGTTTTCCTTCTGTCTTTTCGATATACTTTCTTGACCAAGTCAGCATAGTAATAACCATTTAGGAAATAACTCCATTAAGCCGCTGCCCTAGAAGCTAGAGCATTTCCCAACCTTTTAATCCAAAAGTGGCCTAAACAAAAATTGTGAGTATGAAAAATAATTTCAGTCTTTTTTCTTTCAATGAAGACATAAGTTGCACCCAAGACTTAAAATTCAAAGCTGACAAAAATAGAAGCTCCAAGTAAATTAAAAGTCAATTGTGAGGATACACAGATCCTGTATGGGAATACTGCCTGCATCACTAATCCTCCCAAAAAGACAGTCACTGCCTATGCAACCCTTTGGTGTTAGATTGGGAAGAAAGCAGAGGTTCAAATGGCCACAGTCATGTATTTCAAGTGACTGCTGAAATACATATATATATAGCATGCCTACTAACTCCTCAATCCTAACCCCAAAAGGCAGCCAGCTGTATGTATGTCTGATGTTTCATTGTGAGGAAAGTGAAAATAAATAATGACTGCAATAATGTATTCTACTTTGCTGCTACCAAGCAGTACACTGCCCCTACAGGAGCTAAAGTAACTTTCTTTGTATACCTCTGAGGTCTGTTAGAAAAGTAAAGGAAATGATGACTACACAATCCCCAGCACCCACATAACCTATGGTAAATTTCTGTACACAAATATCTAAGCAGGGATGTTTTAGAATGTTTGTGGTTGAGGACAGAGGCTATTATCAGTTTTATCCTAACAGGGTCATATCATAACTCCATCTAGGCTAAAGAGTGCAATCAGAAAATGAAAGCATTTTTTTCTCCTCATTTTTCCTCAACCAAAAACAGCTCTTTTGGGGGTCCCCACAGTCAAGGATGATTAAGGGAGCCCCCTGTATCTATTTATACAGTCTAGGGAGTAGAGGCCACCCGATAACTAGAAGATCTAAGTGTCTGAATGCCTATGACATACATTATGCCTTACTTTTGAAATATAATCACTTGTTAGCTACTTTTTTTATTGATACCCAGAAGAATAACGTGTGTGTTCCGGCATTATTGGATATCTGCATTGATAAACATCAGTGATATTTTACACACGCACACACACACACACACACACATCACATCAATATTAATTTTGTACTTATTTCAGCAAGTACATTGTACAACACTAGTACTGCTATACAAGATCAGTGATTGCTGTTTAGCAATCAAACAGCAACAGGGATAAGGCAATTTTATTTACCTCGGTAAGTAGTAAATTAATACCTATCACTGTCCCTGATTTCACAGATATTCCTGATTTTGTCTTATAATTTTACTCTGTCACACTAAATCAAGTAATCAGAGTTTTACACTTATTGTCTAAAACTGCATGTTGATACAAATGTGTTATTCTATTAACTTTTTCAAAGTGAATTAGAGTAATATATAAAATGTGTTCCTCATTTTGAGACTTTATTATGCTATGATTTTTATCACTGAACAGAATTCTTCAGCAAAGACGTTGAGAGTTACAGTATCAGTTGTTCTGCCAGTATGTATAAAACCCTGAAAAGAAACCATCCCTGAAGATTAGAAGCATCAGCTCTTCTAAAACTCCACAGTTTGCATTGAGATCGATCACCCTGGGCTGCTGATCTCTAGTGCTTACTTTGCTTATGTTCATTACAGCTTTGTCCTAACAGGGTCATATCACAGTCCTGTTCACGTTAAAGAGTGTAATTGAAAATTAATACATTTTTCTCCTTATTTTTCCCCAACCAACAGCAGCTTTGTGGGGCCCCACTCAGTCAATGATGTTGTTAATTTTAGTGAATAGGATGTCCACCAACAGGGCTTAATTAGGCTGGAGCATTATATCATTGGTAAAATATTTAATGAAATTGTAAAGTTTGTTACTTGACAAAATATTGTTACTATAACTAAAGATCTTTGAATTTTGGAGGAGATTACTTACCTGGTTTAAGTATACAAGCTTGCTGTACTAGTTTTTGTTGGTTTGACAGACGTTACAAAATATCAAGATAACATAAGTTTGCTGGTGCCTAAAACCGGCTATGACTCTAACACTTTACTAGAACTTCAGGAGCTTAAATGGCAATTGATGTTGAATGCAGAGGTTCCTCAAGGCATTAACGAACATCTTAACCTGAAATGTGCTTTGAAATGGATGCCTTGAGTTTATTTTGTGCCTATGTTAAAATATCTAGAGAGCCTGTTTACATTTTTCATTTATCCATTCCGTTCATGTTTGATTATATTTAGTATAGTATGCTTTTAGATGCCTCACTCTAACCCCTCCTTCTAAGCCACTCTTTTCCCACTATTGTTTTGCCCTTTGTTTCCTTTCTCTCTATTTGCCCTGGTATTCTTCCTTTTGATTGGTGTTCACACATACCTGTGTCCCTGGCATTTGTTGCTCTGTTTTTGCCTTACATTGGTCCTTTGTCCTGACGTGAACCAGCCTATTGGCTACTTATGAGTTTTACGGCTTTAAACCTTGTGGGTTGCTTAGTTTTTACACTTCCCATACAGTTTCATGTATTTGTTTTAATGTTTTTATCTTTATTTCTGTATGCCTCCTTACTTGACTTACTGCCTGGATCTTGCTTCATATAATACAGATTGGCAAAGGTAGTTCACACACACTGTGATAGCTCACACTGTGACTAATGTCTTTTTTGTCTTTCCACCACCTTAAAGATTTTTTTACTCCACACTTCCGTCCATTGTACACCCCAGCCTGCAGGTTTCTCTTATGTTGCCGGTTTTACTTAAACCGTGCTATTCTCGTGTTTATGTGCTATTTCCTCTGATGCTTTTTTTGTGATTTTTACTATATGAGGAATGGCCTGTTTAGAACAGATCTTTTGGAACCTGTTTCCATGTATTTTTAATTTTTTTTTTACCTTTATCTTTCGTTCTACATTATCTACATGCTTCGTCTGCCTCCTTGAGACCCCTCTTACTGTGTTAGCCCTTGTTTATTACTGGCATGCCCATTTTTCTTTCTCTATTTGTCCTGCTGTTGCTTTCACCGATTGGCATTTACTAGCCTCCATTGGCTTGGCATTTGCTGCCTTGTGTGTGCTGTCCATTGGCGACCTTTACTCGCAGATTACCTGTCCATTGGCTAACATGTCTACTAATTATTGCCGTTTTTTTGACCAGATTAGTTTTATATTACATTTCTCATAGCTTCCAGTTATGTGAACGCATATTAATTTAAGTTGCACTTCAATGTTATTTTTATGTTTTTTCACCTTTACCATGCCATGTTCTAAAAACTTCTTATAAAGTTTACAGCGAACAGATCTTTTGTTGATGAATTCCGGTGGCCACTTCTAAGTCACACCACAATTACATTATTTCTGTTTCATTACTGTTTTATTACTCTTCCAGCTTTACCATGCCATTTTTCACTTATTTTTTATTTAAAACTTATTTTAACAGTTACAGAGAACAGATTTTTTAAAAGATGTTTTCCCTGGCCATTTCTGCCGCATCCACAGGTATTTGCTGGTCTAGTCTATTAATGTCTTCTATTGGCTGTCCAGCAGTGCTTTTACCTCTATGTTGGTTACATGTGCACTGCTTTTTACTGGTGTTCATACATTTATTGCCACCTTCCATTGGTTAACTGGACTTGGTTCTGCCCTTCCATTGGATTGTTGTTATACATTAACACAAATACACTTTTTACATTGGATAAATAGCTATTTTATTATCTTGCCAAAGATGTATATAATTTCTACTATTTACTGTATATATACACATATATATATATACACATATATATATATATATATATATATATATATATATATATATATATATATATATATGTATATGTATATATTATTCTGAAGAAGTTCTATAAAATAAAGGAACGAGAGCGCTCAATATTTACCAGATTTGCCTGTGTGTCTTCATTTCTAACAACTGATTACGTGGTTTGGAAGTGTGAACATTTATAGCTTTTATTTCTTCTTTTTCTATTTTGTTTTCTTTATATATATATATATGTATATATATATATATATATATATATATATATATATATATATGTGTGTGTGTATGTGTGTGTATATGTATATATGTGTAAGTATGATCGACAAATTGAAAGACCGACATCCTGAAATAGCACCATTTACCTACCTGTAAACACAGCAAAACTGTGTTATGCAGAGGGGTAAGCCCCCCCTGCACCCCCACACCCCCTGCTACTTAAATATTTTCAATCCGCGATTGCACTACAGTGCAGGGAAGGGGAATCTTCCAGTTCCGCACTGTAGCGGGATCTTCACTATCATTTGTTAGACTTTCAAATGTTCGCTCATATGGTGTCAGCCATATGAGTTTTGAACATTTGAAAGTTCGAACAAATGAAGGGCTCCCATATATCTGGCTGGAGAAGGAAGTAGAATCCGAGTGCTACCCAAAGAAGAACACCCTGAACTGCTGTATTTTGAGTGCTTTCATAACTTGTATTAATGGAACTTCTTCAGAAAATAATATATGTATAAATATATAGATATATCTGTGTGTGTGTGTTTGTATATAAACACACACACACACACACACACACACACACACACACACACACACACACACACACACACACACACACACACAGAGTGTGTATGCAGTTCCATGTCCAGTTTCATGAAGGTTAGGTACAGTGATCCCCAGTGAGTCAAAAGAATCCCAAGTAATAATTAGGCCTTGTAACTTCAGCCCCTAGTCTGACAGATAACTAAAAAAAAGTTCATCTAGTGAACTTTTCATGTCAAATTCCAAGGGTAAGAGTGGCAGAAGTGGATGGCTCCTCCTGGGGAAAATACCTTGTGATTGAGCAGAGCTACCTGCTCCAGGGACCTAAATATGGCCCACGACTTAAATAGGATATGCTGGAGGGACAGATTTGTCTCCCATTGACTGCCACATCTTTGCTATAGGCTACCAATTCATGTTAAACAGAGCACTTGTATGATACTGTTCAAGTAGCTCCTGGATGAGTGGATGTGGTATCATAAGTTTTTACTGCCTCCCGCCCTCCTGGACCTGGGCAGTCATTACTGAAAGCAGGCTTGGCTATGGACTGGCATTTCTCTTGTATTCCTTTGGGATGAAATGGCTATGCTTCAAATGACCTCTGGGTCGATAGCCTAGTAATCTTCTGTGAATGTATATATGTGTATAGGGACCCTATCAGTTGTGTGTGTGTGCATGCATGTATATATGTGTGCATATGTCTTCTGTATGTATATCTGTCCTCTCTCTCTCTCTCTGTGTGTGTATATATATATATATATATATATATATATATATATATGTATGTATATAAAAGCTGTGTGTGTATGTATACCCTCATATACAGAAACAGACACATAGGCACATCCGGTGTATATATTTTGTGGATATCCAGATCTCTACCGTGGAGCAGAGTTGATTTTGTGCCGGTAAGTCATCATTGTTTAAGTATAACCCCTTCTGATTCCCAGCATTGCACCCTGGGTCACAAAGAGTCTCTCTCAGGTAACACATTGGAACCTTCTTTTAATCTGAAAAAAAGAGGGCTTGCTAAGCAGCTGTACAAGGTCCAGAACTAGTTTCTATCCATTCTCATCCCCTGTACCCCTCTTCATCGACTTATGTATATCACAGTGCCAGTGAGGTTCTAATGCTGAGAAATATCATAAAGCTATATTGAGACAAAGAAAGCCTTTTTTTTGAGTAAAAGAATGGGGAAAAAGGCAGAAAGTTCAGAATGTCTGATCATGTTGTACTTGGGTTTTTATAGACATTGAATGTACCCTGTGAGCATTCTTTTTCACAAACTTTGTTTGCATGTATTTGACAACATAGCTCCTTAATGCATGTCACTGAGAAAGTAGAGTTAGATCTTTTACAAGTCTTTGTTTGGTCTGTGCACAAGTTATTCCCCACTTACATATTCTTGTGTTCTTTGTCTGATTAAATGGAATTCTACAGCAGATCTTTCAAAACTTTCTAGGAAGAGGCAGACCAAAAACTTTTTTCCATTTTCTTTTGTGTTTCACTTGTTCTTTTTCCTTTTTCCTGGCAGTATTACCCATGCTGTGCACCTCCAGTATCTCCTGGTCCTTTGACACACCTGCACTAAATACACATCCTTCACTTGGTTAAATTTTATGTCATGCTTCTTTCCATTGGAATGCCTTTATCTGCATTAGCATCTAGGTTTAATACTTCACTTGGGAAGTATGCTGCTTGTCAAGTGATACACCCTTGATGAATGCAAATGATTTGTAAATATTTTAACCGTGGGTGAGTATATCCTTTCCTCTTGCCACATATTGTCTCATATTATTAAGTAATAGTAACATGCTTTTTTTGACACTGTGTGAATCCTGCAGGGTTGATTTTGTGTACTACTATATCTCTGTACAGGGTGATCCTGGACTTCCTGGCCCTAATGGGTCACCTGGGCCTTTTGGAACTATGGGAGAAAATGGAGAAATGGGACCAAAAGGAGAAAAAGGCTATGCTGGCTTACTGGTAGGTCTTTTGCTTTGTCAGTAATTCTTTGAAAAGTGGACCTTAGTTTTTATTGGCTAAACAGCACTGCAGTAACAGGCAATAAAAGTTAGACTGAAAGTGTTTAAGTACTTAGTATTTAAGATGTTCTGGAAAGTGCTGTGGTGAAGTACAGGCAGAGATATCGATCAGAGATGCTAGTACTTGAGGGTCAGGCATTTGGAAGTGTAAATTAAGCAGCTGAAGCTCTATCTGCTCCCACCATGGGTGAAGGATATAAATTCTTGCCTTAGCCAATGCGGAAATGCTGCTCCTGTGGCTACATGTGCCACCAGAGTGCTAACAGCATACATGGTTTGAATGGGCAATCCATTGTCACACACATGACTGTGATGCATGTGAACGGTCATTGCATTTTCCACTGCCCCCCCAAAAAGGAACATTTTACACCTAAGTGGTTTCCCCAATAAAAAAGTTTTTCCCAGCAGAGTAATGACATTTCTTTCTCTGCTGTAAGAGAGACAGTTGCAAAAGGGACTGAGGGTCAAAGGAAAATTTATGGACCCAAAAATGAAAGAAAAACAGAAAAAAGTAGGTTTGTCTTTGGCGGCCTTCTACAGATCTTTTGGGATTTCTTTGTCTGAGATCATGAATCAACACAATTCATTATCTTCCCTTGCTCCCACTCTTTGGAGACACTGTATGTCCTACATTCTCATGTCATGATGTCATAGACTGGACTATGATGTCATGCCTAGCCTCTTTGTTCACAGTTCTTTTCCAATGCTTGCTCAATTTGGATTTTATTCCTAATGTGTCATGGAAAGAGGTATATTGATTCCTAGAAGAATGCTTATACCAGACAAGTGTTCTGTGATCATTAGAATCTTTAAGTAGTTCAAAGTCAAAGTAAACTTTGTCATTTAAGACTACAAAAGTGCAGCCTAAATGAAATTCCAAGTATCATGTCATCAGAGAGTACATAAGGATAACAAGAACATTATAACATTCCAATTTAAAAAAAGATTTTCAATACAAGACCAGCAGACACATAAATAACAGCAAAAACACACAAGCCCCCCCTCCAGACAATCATAATAAGAATACTGTACATAGCAGCATGACAGAGTAGAATTGCACGTTAGGATTGTCCTTCTTTGTTCATATACATCAGACAAACAGCAGGCAATTGCACTTGAACAACAAAATATATTGCTACACCAAAGAATATAAAAAAATATTGCACACTTTTCAGCTGAGTTATGTATTGTGAATGATTACTGACTAAAGAATTGGTGGCTGGTTTCAGTTTAAAAGTCTCAACACTGTTGGATATAAGCTGTTTAAGTATTTGGTGGTCCTGCAGCGGATACTCCAATATCTCTTGCCCAAAGACAGTTGTGTAAACCAGCCATGTGTAGGGTGAGAGTGGTCACAAATTATTTTGGATGCACATTTAATGTTTCTTTCTGCAAAGAGATCCTGGATTGATGGTAAGTTGGTGGCCATAATTGTTTCGGCAACTTGCATCACTCTCTGTAGCTTCTTTATTTCTGCTATTGTACTGTTACCAAACCAGTGTAAAGCTGCTAGTGAGAATGCGCTCAACTGCTCCTCTGTAGAATGCGGTGAGAGCAGTAGGTGGGAGCTTTGCTTTAAACCTTCTGAGAAAGTGGAGATGTTTTTGACCAACTCTTCAGTCTTCACAGTCCAAGAGATCCTCCGAAATGTGCACTCCCAAAAACTACATTTGACCCTTTCTACCTCTTCACCATTTATCATGAGCAGTGAGTGTTGTTGACCTTTTCCTGAAGTCTATAATGATTTCTTTTGTTTTATTGACATTGAGGTCAAGGTTGTTCTTAGCACACCAGTCAATTAGTGAGTACACCTCATCTCTGTAAGCTCTTTCATCCTCTCTTTTGATGAAGCCCACAACTGTAATATCATCTGCAAACGTAATGATGTGATTGGTATTGTATTTTGCAGAACAGACATGGGTGAGGATGGTGAACAACAGAGGGCTTTGCGCACAACCCTGAGGAAAGCCATTAAGTATTATACATCCTGAGGTCTTGTTGCCAGCACATGTTCTCTCTGGTCTGTTCATCAAGAAGTCGATCCATTTGCACATGAGCTTGCCAACTCCAAAATGTACAAGCTTGTCAACTGTATTGAATACCAAGAAGAAGTCAATAAACAGCAGCCTGATGTCATTTTTTACATCCACGTCATCAAGTGAGAGGTGGAGTGCCACTGAAATAGCATCCACAGTGGATCTGTTAGCCCGATAATCGAACTGTAGAGGGTCGAAGGTGAATGGGAGGTTTGCCGACAGATGCCTTTTAAGTAGCGTCTCAAAGCATTTCATGACATTTGAATTTAGAGCAACTGATCTGTAGTCATTCAGGCAGGCTGGATTAGCTATTTATTTTTTTTAGGGGGGGGCAGTATTCGTCACCTTGAAGCAAGAGGGAACTTCACCAAAAATAAGGAAGGTGCTGAAAATATCAGTTAGAACTGAGCGTAGTTGGTCTGCACAGCCTTTAAGAACTTTGCCCAGTATTTTATCAGGACCAGCAGCCTTCCTGGTGTTCACCTTAAGTTGATCTCTCACTTCATTGGAGTTAAGGCTGAGCAGCCGACCCCCACCCCGGTCAGTAGGTAGCCTTGTAGCAGCCACATTGCTCTTCTCTTCAAATCAGCCAAAGGAGGAGTTCAACCTGTCCAGGGATTCACTGTTGTCTTCACACTGAGCTGACCTGGTTTTATAGTCCGTAATCTGTTGTATCCCTTGCCAGAGACTCCTGGTGTCTATCATGCCTGCAAACTGACTTTGTACTTTCTTTCCATATTCCCTCTTGGTCTCTTTAATGCCCATTTTTAGGTTTGCTGTAGCTTTGCTGAGACCCTTCTTGTTCTTGGCCCTGAATACTGCATTTCTTGCCTTCAAGAGATAATAGACTTTGTTGTTAAGTCATGGCTTTTGTTTTGCTCTCATTATGATGCTTTTGATGTCAGATACATCATCAACACACTTAGTGATGTATGCTATTACTGCTTTAGTGCAATCATCTTTGTTCACCTGTTTGTTTGACGTAGCTGCCTCTTTGAAACTGTCTGAGCGGGTACTATCAAAACAGTGTTGGAGACATTCCAAAGCCCCCTAATGCCAAACCCAGATATGCTTAACTGTGTGCTTTTCTCTGATCAGAGATGGTTTGTAGGCTGGTAGAATCATGATGTTAAGGTGGTCAGAGCTTCCTAAGTTAGGTTGTTGTATTGCTCTGTAGGCACCTTTGTTGTTGGCATATGCCTTGTCCAGAATGTTTGCACCCCTTGTAAAATCTACAAATTGATAATAGTGGGGTAGCACCTCTCTCATATCGGTTTGATTAAAATCACCAGAGTTATAAAGATTGCTAAGCGCCTTAGTGGTGTTTGCACTGGGTGGAATGGATACCACTGTTACATATATTCCATTTAACTCTCTAGGTATATAAAAACATGTATTCCATTTAACTCTCTAGGTATATAAAAGGATCTGCATTTTAAGGACAGGAACTCTAGATTATCAGAGCAATGTGACTGAACAATCTCACGGTTCTTACACCATCTTTCATTCACATAGATGCAGACTCCACCACCCTTGGCCTTTCTACACAAAGCTTGACATCAGACTACATGAAAGAGTGTGAGACCTTATAAGCTAATGGCATTATTATTATTGATTTTTTTATGCAGCCATGTGTCAATAATTATCAATAAACAAGTATTTCTCACTTTATTTTTGCTGTAGAGTTCCAGCCTTTTACTGTCCAGCAAGTGTGTATTTGCTAGTAGTATTGAAGGTAGAGCAGTCCTGTGAGGATTTATTTTCAGCTTTGCAGCAGTTCCAGCCCTGCAGCCCCTTTTTCTGTTTCTCTGACATCTTTTCCTCTTCTGTCTTGTCTTGAGTGTTCCACAACCTTCTGTCCCATGTTTTAGGTACTTTAAGGCATGCTGGGTTAAAATACACTGCTCCAATATTTTGATGAGTGTAGTAGGCCCCAGGAACCCTGCCGACTACAGGGAATATAGCCAGCAGCATGAAGCTGTTAACGGCTTAATTTCTAGAAGCTTCTGTCTGCTGTAAGTTAATGTACTTCCACTTAAAAGCCCAGAAAGTGATTTTCTCAACGTTTTGTTTGAAAAATAACACAGATTAAAGCTCTCATGAGCAGACACAGCCGTAGCTACACATGGTGCCACCATATTTTTTTGTTTGTTTTGTTTTACAGTTGTACTTTAAGTGAAAACATTTTCATTATTTCTAAACTCCACATTTTATACAGTTTATAGCATCAAGGCCTTCCAAACATTAAATGAACATTCTTTCATCACTTTATGAATTATATGAGCTGATGTTGCTAGTCTTCATTTATCCTTAACATATGGGTTTGGTTCCAAGTATTGGAACTGACTCTGCCATTACTACAGCCCACAATAACCAAACCCTCTCGAGCTTAAGTCTTACCCAAAATGCTCCTCTCCAGTTTACTCCAATCTCATTTGCCGCTTCCTGTGACAGATGCATTGCCAACTAGCTCTTGAATCAAGTGTTATTTCTCCTTTCTGCTTATAGTTTTTGTATAGTTATGTTTTTTCTTCTTTAATATCGTTATTGGGTTTTTTCTGTGTAGTCTACTCTTTTTCCAATAGCTATTTTCTTCTTCTGTCCACTTTTTATTTTACACTTCGGTGCTAACATTGTTGGTTTTCTTTATTCTTTCCTAATTTTATCCTAGTTAAAAAAAAAAAAAAAAAAAAAACTCTTTCTCCTACACTCATTATAGTCTTATCTACCATTGCTGGTAGCTTTCCTTACATTTGGCACTCCTTTCTACCAGTGTTAGTAGCCCCTTTCTTTACCCTTTCTCTGTCTACTTATTGGTTTAGTTTTTTTGCCTTATAGTGTGTGTGTGTGTGTGTGTGTGTGTGTGTGTGTGTGTGTGTGTGTGTGTGTGCTTGGCTCTTGTTTTATAAATCATGGCTGATAAAGGTAAAGTTACCTCCGGTTACAAGAAATGTCTGGCTGTAAATTGTCCAATTCTGATGGGCACTCTTTGTGTTTACTGCCTAGGCTTGGTGCACTTACAAGACGATTGTGCCATTTGTCATGGTTTCAGTCACTGGACCCTTGTGGAAAGGAAGAATAGATTGTTGTTAAAGGGGATGATGAAATCTGCCTTTGAGGATGCCTTATCTGTTTTTTCTAGTAAAAGTAAAATGGATGATAATATATTGTCCTGTCTCGCCTTCATTCTTTCTGGTTGGGGTTCGGAACAGAGTATCGGTTCCGACACGGCCTATTACTAAAGCTCGAGAGCTTCCTCTGGCTCAAGGCTATACCCTATCCCATCATGCTTAGGAAAGACAACCCAGATCTCGTTTGCCTTTGACTAGATTGGGTGCTTCTCACTAGGCTCAGGCTAAGTGAAATACTTTTTGAATATTATTCTGTTTTTTTTAAGTAATTAGTATAAATATTGTTGTTTTTGTTAATTAACAGTGGTTTTAGGTCTAAGCTTGTGATGAATTCCTAAGTTTTTTGCTTTTTTTTTTTTTTGTGGCTGGCCATCACTTTCGTTAAGCCTACAACTCCGTATCCCATTCTTTAAAACTGTATTTTACCCTTAACAAACCTGTTTAAGTTAGATGGTTTGTCTGTCTTTCTTTCCTTGCCCGTTTAAATTAGAGGGCACCTTTTTCTTCTCATTCCATCCCTTGCGAAGAGCTTTCGTCGTTTAAGTTAGAGAGGTCTCTTCTGGCTAGAGGAAATCGTCGTTTTAGTTAGAGACCTCTCCTCTAGCCCATTTTCTCTTCCCTGCGTGACTGTTAAAAAAAAAAAAAAAAAAAAAAAAAAGTAGAGTAGCAGATATATATTTACCTTTTAGTGTGGTGCGTTTAATAGTTTTTTGCTAGCCTTGTTATCACTATCTTTAACCTAGCTTCCTGGGCAGTGTTTGTTTTTGTTTTTTCACTATGTCTAAGGAAGGGAAAAAAGTGAAGCATTCAGGCTTCAAAAAATGGGATTACTATTCTCAGAAAATGTCTTTAACCGACAGGCACACTAGTTGCATCTACTGTTTAGGTGTGGTACACCTTCAAGACTTGTGTTCCATTTGTCATGGGTTAAGTTCTAGGGTACTGCAAGAATGTAAAAATAAATTTATGGTCAGGGGATTGCTTCCATTTGCTGAGGTGCTAAAAGGGAACCAGACCTTTTCCAAATCAGCTCAATCCTCAAAGTCTGACAAGTCAACAAAAAGAGCTTCTTCTTTGGCTCCTGCTTCTGAGCCAGCTAAAAAGCTATGTAAGGATATGACTTTGGACCTGAAAGGTTTTGGGCCTGAAAAGATTACTCCTCCAGTTTCACCAGTCTCATCAGAACTGACTAGGAGCCATATACAGAGCCAGTCCCCAGCCTTGGAGCTGGTCTCCTCTGTTCTTCTTTCACCTATTTTACTGTCGGTGGCTGGTAGTGTAAAATCCTCAACCCCGTCTTCTCAATCCTCCAGGAGTTTGTCAGATGACAATGTGGAGCAAGTGGTCGAAGTTGCTTCAGACTCCGGCCCTAGCCACGATCCTTTCGAGTCCAGCCCAAAAGGAATTGGAACCGACTTCTGCTACTGCCCCTTCTTCTGTTCCTCCTCCGACCCGAGTGGTTTCGGAGCCATACTGCTTGGATGTGTTTGTGGTGGAACTGTCGGGTCCGGGACTCACTCCAGGGTTTTCGGTCCTGACTTTTGCTCTGATCTCTTCAGTACCACCTTCTGTCAAGGGGTCTGGGAGCCGACGCTTCCCCATTGGGTCCGGGGAGGAGAGTCAGATCGGACCCTTGTCGTATCCGAATCTGCCTCCCAGGGCATTGGTGCTGGTGAGTTCAGTGGCTGCATCACTTCAGAGCTAGCCTCCTTGGTATGGGAGGAGTTTCCTGGCTCTTCAGAGCCAGAGGCTCCCTCGAACCCAGGACGTGGTGCCTTCAAGGTGCTGAGGATCTATATCACACTGTCAAACTTGTATAATTTCAAACGATGTAATATTGAACCCAAAAGTCTGAAACGCAAAAATAGTGAAGCCATGGCACATAGATTTTTTTTCCCAGGGAAAAAAAATTGGTGGGCCGTTTTTGGGGCTTTGCTATTTCTCCCACTGTGGTGCGATCTTACAGTCCATATATTTAAGTAGGGGAGGTGTGGGGAGAGAAGCCTCCCACTTTAGTTTTAGTTTAAGGTTTATGTTTTTTTTTGTTTGTTTTTTTTTTGTTTGTTTGTTTGTTTTGTTAGGGAACAGTGATTTTTTTCCCCTGAGGAAAAAAAAAAATCGCTGTTCTGTGTGTTCATTATTATGCGGTTTCAGACTTTTGGGTTTGATATTACATCGATGTTAAATTGTCTATCTCGCCTTCATTCTTGCTGGTTGGGGTTCGGAGCCGATCTTCGGCTCCAACTCGGCCATCTTCTAAAGCTTGAGAGCTACATACTGGCTCGAGGTCTCCCCATATCCCATGATGCCTGGTGCTAGAAACCCCGATCTCGTTTGCCACTTCAGCTGCGAGGTTGCTGTACTGGCTCAGGTCGTATAAAACCTTTATATTGTGTATTTTTCTGTCTTAAACTAGTCAAAATTTAGCATAGAAGTTATTGTTAGAATAGATTTTGATAGTCGTAGTGTGTTCATGTCTGTATCCTTGTTTTTTCCTCAGAAACCTTTAGTCTTTTAGAGAGTTCCCCTCCCCCTTCTTTCTCTATTAAGGTTTTCCATTTAAGTTAGAGGACTACCTTATTTCTAAAAGGTGTCCATTTAAGTTAGAGGATAACCCTTTTTTCTTCCCTTCTCTTTAAAAAAAAAAAAAAAAAAGTTAAAGTTAGTTAGCTTTGCTATAGTTCAGCATAGTTTTTTGTAGTGTAGTGCTTCTGGTAACTGTCAGTTTTTTACTGTAGTTTGTTACCTTAACTTTTTGTGTGTGTGTTTTTCCTTGGAACTTTCTTTTGTTAGGATGTCCAAGGATCCTAAGCTGTCTGGATTCAAGAAGTGTGACTCATGCTGTCGGAAGATGTCTCTGACAGATGGTCACACTTCTTGTATTTATTGTCTGGGAACTTTGCACCTGCACGACTCTTGTTCAATTTGCCATGCGTTCAGTCCAAGAGTCCTGCAGGAGTGCAAAAACAGATAGATCTTGAGGGGTCTACTTAATCCCCAAGATTCACTGGCGAAGGCTCAGCCTGTGAAATCTTCTAGGCCACTTAAACCTTTGGCTCCCAGCTCGGAGACTTCGTTGGGTGAAGCCATACCTTCCATCTCGGCTCCGGCTGGAACCGATGTTCCTCCCTCCCAGTCGGCTCCGACACTTTCTTCGGAGCTGTCCGAGAGTTGAAAAAGGTCAAGGTCCCCTTCCTTGGAGTCTATACGTTCAGCTCCAAAATCGCCTCTGCTCCAGTCAGAGCATAGTCACCGCGCATCACACTCTTCTCGGTCCTCAAGACTTTCGGACCATGACTTGGAAAGAGTGGCCAGTAGGCTGTTAAAATCGCAGGCCCTAGCAAAAATGTTGTCCAGTCCCCCTCATCAGGCATCGGCTCCATCCACAGCTACAGAAATTCCTCCTCCGACTCATCCTTTGAGCTCAGAGCTGGAGTTTGTTGGGGTTCGAGTCGTGGAACCGTTGGCTCCAATACCTTTTCCTTCGGTTCCGTCGTCTGCTCCGATCCCTTCCATGGTACCGACCTTGGAGGGATCTGGGCACCGAGACTCCCTGGTTGGCTCTGAGGGGGCGAGTGGCATCGGACCCTTGTCTGACCCCGCTCTCCCTCTCGGTGCTTCGGCGCAGGTGAGCTTGGCTCCCACATCTGCCTCGGAGCCGTCTCCCTCAGTGCGGGGAGGACTTCTGGTTTCTGCGGAGCCTGAGCTTACTCTGCATCTGGGCAGGGACGCCTTCGAGGTGATGAGGAGTGTACTGGCCCCAGAGTCAGTCCCACAATCGACCCCATTGGCTCCTCCCCCTAGGGTGCCTGCGTCAACCTCTGCCCCTCTTCCAGACCCCAAGCGTGGGGATCCAGTGCTCCAGGGCACCCCTTTGGGTGTATCCTCCTCTTCCGAGGCCTCCCCTGATCTTTCAGAGGAGCCACCTTGCAAGAGAAAATGCAAGAGGAAGCATGTTGACTCCCCCGAGTCTGTCACATTGGATACCGACTTAGAGGAGTTGGAAGGTTCCCCAAGATCCCCCTCTGAAGATGTCTCCTTCTCAGACATCCTTGAGGTGCTTAGGCAGAGGGGAAACTGAACTACCCTAAGCCCTTCCGAGGATGAGTCAGTATTCCTGGACGCGTTTGCATCCCGACCTTCCATCTCCTGGGTGTCTCCACCTTTCAACCCACTGATGTCTGTGGTGGCTCGGAAGGCATGGGCGGCTCCAGACACAGTGGAACCGACCCCTAGAAGACCTGCCAAGTTCATTACTGCCCCGCAGGACAAACAGTTTTTGACTAAGGGTGTCCCCGTTGATGGTGGTGGTAGCAGTGGCCACAAAGAAGGAGTTGGCTGAAACTTCTTCATCTGTCCACACCCCTAACAAGGAGTCCAGGACAATGGAGAGATATGGGAAGCGGATGTTCTCTTCAGCGACCTTTTCCATGCGGTCCCAGAATTACCTGTGCCACTTTACCCATCTTCAGAGGGATCTCCTGAAAGAGCTTGGAGATACCCTCCATGATCCATCAGCTGAGGGGGCCCAGGCTAAGGCAGCCTCCCAGCAGGCAACTCATAATTCAGTGGTAAACTCCTCCATGAGACTCATTTCGTATGCAGCCGATGGTGCAAGTAGAGCCGCTGGCACAGGCGTAGCCCTATGGAGGCATGCTTGGATGCGGCTATATAACTTTGCGGAACTTTTCAGTGCGTCTTTCACCAACACCCCTTTCGATGGATCCTCTCTCTTCGGATCACAGGTGAAAGATACTCTTACCAGGTGTGAGCAGGAAGGCAAGACTCTCTCTGCCGTAGGAGTCTGTTTTTCCACTCCTTCCAGACCATTTCCTAAGGGTCAGAAGAGTGGAAAGATGTGGTTCCAAAAATACCAAGGAGCCTTGCCAGACACACGTCGTGAGTTTCCCTCCAGGGGCAGAGGAGGGAACAATAACAGACGCCGCCCTCATGGCAGAGGGGGTCCACAAAACCAGGGCAGCAGAGAATCTTTCTCTGACAAGCCCTTCCAGCATCCCTGAAGGGTTGCCAGGCTGCTCACCTCTGGAGGCAGTCGGGGGAAGATTATCACTGTACCCAAGATCCTGGCAAGAAATAACACAAGACAAATGGGTACAGTCAGTTATATCCAGAGGCTACAGAATTCCCTTCGTTTGCACTCCTTTATTGTCAGACAAGTCCCTTCCAGATGTTCCACCCAATCTAAGTGATCAAGCAGTTCAGGGAGTTTCAAAACTGCTAAGAAAAAGGGCCATCTAGCAAGTCCCAGCAGACCAGCAAGGATTCGGAATTTACTCAAGGTTCTTTTTGGTACCGTAAAAGACAGGGGACTGGAGACCCATTTTGGATCTCAGCAGACTAAACAGGTCTGTACAAAGAACGAAGTTTCGGATGGTCACGCTTCAGTCCATTTTGCCCTTCCTGGGTCCGGACAATTGGATGTACTCCATAGATCTTCAGGATGCGTACTACCATATCAAAATGGACAGGCGCTCCAGAAGATTCCTGTGCTTCCGGCTGGGAGTCAGCCATTATCAGATCAGAGCTCTGCCCTTTAGTCTCACCACAGCCCCCAGGGTGTTCACCAAATGTATGGCAGTAGTTACCACATACCTGAGACAGCAAGGATTCCAGGTGTTTCCGTATCTAGATGACTGACTCCTCACTGCTACCACCAGGCATCACCTTCTGCAAGCCAGAGACTATACTATCCAGATGTGCTCCAGACTAGGTATCACTATAAATTTTGAAAAATCTGCCTTGTTGCCCTGTCAGCCTATCATCTTTATAGGCGCAAACTTAAATACAAGGGACAGCTCAGCCAGCCTTCCACCAGACAGGGTGTTAGCCATTCAGCAGAATGTCCAAGTCTTGTTACAATGCAAAAGAATTCAAGCCAGGTTTGTCCTTCCAACCCTGAGTCTCATGGCAGCAGCAATCATACTCGCTCCGCTGGCAAGTTATCACATGAGGATCCTCCAATGGCTTCTTTTTACCCAATGGTCCTTCCAGCAGCTTCCTATGTCTTACATGATTATCATCACAGAAGCATGCAAAAACCACCTTGCATGGTGGATGGTCTCATCAGTTCCCCTGGGTAGACCATTTGTACTTCCTCCTCCAGTTGCTACAGTGACCACAGATGCCTCCCTGATTGGGTGGGAGGGCATTATCAGGGTGGAACAGTCCAGGGTACCTGGCAATCTCAAGAGTACCATCTGCACATAAATGTGTTGGAGATGACGGCTGTGCTTTTAGCATTGCAAGCTCTTCAGGACTCTCTTCCTACCGGGACAATTGCAATTCAAACGGACAATATGTCAGTCATATGGTACATCAACAAGCAGGGCAGAACAAGGTCCTACCCCCTATGTTGATAAGCACTCAGACTCTGGCAATGGGTGATCTCTTCCCAACGGTTTCTGACCACAACGCACATCCCTGGGAAATCCAACGTCATAGCACACAGGCTGAGCAGAGCTATTCTCATGCCTCACAAGTGGTCTCTGAATCAAGCAGTAGCGGACAAAATCTTCCGAAAATGGGGACAACCTTGCTGCGACCTCTTTGCTACCCCCTTCAACAACAAATGCAGCAGCTTCTTCTCTCTCCTACCACATCCAGAGCATTCCCCCAGGAGATGCTGTAGTCCACAATTGGCCTCAGGGACTCATGTACGCTTTCCCTCCCTATCCCCTAATTCCCAAGCTGATTCAGAAAGCTACGGTATTGGGTTGCAAAATTATCCTCATTGCTCCGTACTGGCCTCAACAAATATGGTTTCCATTCCTTCATCATCATCTTGTCGAGCAGCCTTGGACTCTGGACCCAGCTCCAGACCTCCTGATCCATCAATTGGGCGGGCTGCATCATTCCCTAAAATCTCTCAACCTCACAGTTTGGTTGCTCCACTTCCAACCCTAGCCGGGCTTCCTGATATCTCCCAGTCGGTGCTTGAAATCATTTTATCATCGCACAAGTCTACCACTAGAAAAACTTACGCTAGTAAGTGGAAACATTTTTCTTCCTGGGCAGAGGCCAAGAATATAGACCCCTTTTCAGCTCCTGTTCACCACATCCTGGAATTTCTTGTGGAGCTCTTTCATTCTGGGTCCGCTTCCGCTACAATTAGAGTGCAGTTAGCTGCAATTTCAAATTTTCACAGTGGCCTTTCAGAAAGTAGCATAATGTCTCATAAGCTTTGTAAGGCCTTCCTCAAAGGAACCACTCTGCTCGGGCCCCCGATTAGGGATCCTCCACCTCTGTGGGATCTGAATTTGATTCTATCCTCTCTAATTTTGACACCCTTTGAACCTGCAGCTTCCTGTCCTTTGAAGTTATTATCCTGGAAAACACTTTTTCTGGTAGCAATTACTTCAGCGAGAAGAGTTTCCGGACTGCAGGCTCTTTGTATACGTCCCCCATACCTAGTGTTCCACAAAGACAGGGTTGCTCTTAGGACTTAACCCTTCCTTCCTTCCTTCCTAAGGTCTCTTCTGAGAATAATTTGAACCAGTCCATTGACATTCCTGTATTTTTTTCCAACCATTCCAACAGGGCAGAATATAAATTACATCAATTAGATGTTCACAGGCAACTGCGCTTTTACTTGCATAGGACCAAGGACTTCAGAAAATCGGATCAGCTTTTCCTCTCTTATGCAGAGGGCAAACAAGGCCTACCAGTATCAAAAGTAACTTTATCTAGGTGGCTGACTTCTATCATAACCCTTATTTATCAGCTGAGGAAGAAATAATTGCCTGTTAAACCTAAGGGCCACTCCACCAGAGCATTAGCCACTTCTGTTGCGTTTCAAGCCAGGTTGCCCATGCAATCTATCTGTGTAGCAGCCACTTGGGAAAATCCTCATACTTTCATTTGCCATTATAAGCTGGACATGGTTTCCAGGAGCAGAGCTGATTTTGGTTCCACTGTTCTAAAGAGTCTGTTCCACTGAGCCACCCAGGATATTAGGTGCTAGGGACGCTGTCCCAACCAGTAAGAATGAAGGCGGGATAGACAACTTAACATAAAGAAGTTATGTACCTACCATAACGTTCCATGTTAGTTGTCTCCTCTCGCCTTCTTTCTTGCGTCCCACCCTCCATCCCCCTATCCTACTTGATCGAGAAGAGTTTCTCTATGGATCTACACTGGCTGAGTCTTCTCTGACTATCCCACTCTACCTAGTAGTCTCTATAGTTGGGCTTAGGTATGATAGGATAGGATACCTTCATTACTTTGTCTGATGTTAGTCTCACCAAACGAGATCTGGGTTTCTAGCACCAGGCATCATGGGATATGGGGAGACATCGAGCCAGTATGTAGCTCTCAAGCTTTAGAAGATGGTCGAGTCGGAGCCGAAGATCGGCTCCGAACCCCAACCAGCAAGAAAGAAGGCGAGAGGAGATGACTAACATGGAACATTATGGTAGGTACACAACGTCTTTTTCGAACTTATACAAGCTCGACAATGTGATACAGACCCATGTGCTGACACCCCTGATGGCTCCACTCTCAAATTCAAGCACTCTTCCCCCAAAAGTGTCGGCGTCTGCTTCTCTACCATCCCTCCCCCCAGGCATAGAGAACCGATGCCCCAAGATACCCCATTGGGTGAGTCAATCTCTTCTGAAACCTCCCCTGAGGACCCCTCCGGGGAGGTCCTTCAGAAGAGAACATGTAAGAGGAAACATCTAGACTCCCCTGAGGAGTCTGTCACTTCAGAAACGAACTCAGATGATTCAGAAGGGTCCCCATGGTCACCCTCTGAGGATGTCTCCTTCTCAGACATCCTAGCGATCCTGAAGCAGAGAGGTGGCTGGAAGACCCTTACCCTTTCTGAAGAAAAGTCCATATACCTGGAGGCATTTTGTTCTCGACCCTCCACCTCTTGGGTGTCTCCACCCTTTGACCAGCTCCTCAACGTTATTAGTCGAAAGGCATGGGGTTCTCAAAAATCCATGGAACCTGTTCCAAGGAGGCCCAACAAATTTATAACTGCACCATCGGACAAAGACTTCTTAACCAAAGGTGTCCCAGTAGATGCTATGGTGGTGACGGCAGCCATTAAAAGGAGTTAGCAGAGATTTCTTCATCTGTCCATCCGCCGAATAAGGAATCTTGAACAATGGACAGGTATGGGAAGTGTACGTTCTCATCAGTGGCTTTTACACTCAGATCTCTGAACTATTTGATCCATTTTACCAGACTTCAGAGGAATCTCCTAAAGGAGCCAGATGATACCCTCCAAGGTTCCACAGCTGGAGGGGGTTCCAGACAAGGTGACCACCCAGCTTGCTACCTTAAATTCAGTAGTCAACTCCTCTATGTGGCTCCTTTCTTATGCAGCTGATGGTGCGAGAAAGGCAGCTGGTACAGGAATCGCTCTGAGGAGGCATTCCTGGATGCGCCTTTGTGAGTTCCCTGAGCCCTTCAAGTCTTCCTTCACTAACGCCCCTTTTGATGGCTCGTCCTTGTTTGGGCCAAAAGTTAGACACTCTGACCAGGTGCGAACAAGAAGGCAAAATTCTGTCTGCCGTGGGTGTACGTTTTTCCCTCCCTACCAGACCTTATCCCAAAGGCCAGAAGGGTGGGAAAATGTGGTTCCGTAAATCTCAGAGCTTCACCAGATGCATGTGGTGAATCTTCCCCCAGAGAAAGAAGGGGAAATAACAATGGAAGATGCCTACCTCACGGCAGAGAGTATCCACAAAATCAGGGTGACAGAGATACATTCTCTGGCAGACCTTTCCAGCGCCACTTGTCCACCTCTGGAGGCAGTCGGGGGCAGACTATCACTGTACCCAAAAGCCTGGCTAAACATCACTCAAGACAAATGGGTACAGTCAATAATATCCAGGGGTTACAGCATACCCTTCTCCACCTCACCCCCAAAAACAAGAACAGTCCCAGACTTTCCACCCTGTCAAAGGGATCAAGCAACCCTAGAAATACAAAGGTTGCTAAGAAAAAGAGTCATCCAAGAAATCCCCACAGACCAAACCAGATCCAGAACTTCCTCAAAGTTCTTTTTAGTTCCAAAAAAAAAACGGGACTGGAGACCTATCTTGGATCTCAGCAGGCTGAACAAAAAAAAATCAAAGTTCTGAATGGTGACACTGCAGTCTATGCTCCCCCTTTCTGGGACAAGACGATTGGATGTGCTCAATTGATCTTCAGGATGCATACTACGATATAAAAATGGACAGGCGATCCAGGATACATCTACACTTTTGGCTGGGAGCCAGTCATTACCAGTTGCAAGCTCTGCCCTTTGGTCTCACTACAGTCCCCAGAGTTCTCGTATCAAAACTTCCAGACACCACCATGGCAAATGCAATATTTTGCAGCTTTTTATTCCACCATAAAAACAAATAAATAGATAGCAAAGGTTTGTGTAAGCGCTTTCGGGTTAAAACAAACCCTTCTTCAGACAAATAGTTTACTCCCATAAAACAAGCATTTAAATAGCAAAACTTGGCGCCAAAAATCCGCCTTAAAGAGATACTGACCATTTACAAATGCCAGTATTGAGAGCGCTTTATATTTCATCTCTTTCTTAACACATTAAATACTTATATGTATTATGTATTAAAAACAATGTTTAAATAAATGAATTCATATATAAAATATAAACACTATTAAAATATAGACATTATAATATAATATGAGAAAAACACATGAATTATCTAATAATATCTATTCAAATTTTATATGACCAATCCATTAGTTATCTATTATAATCCATAATAGATGCCTTTAAGAATTTAGTAATACAAGTAAAAATATATAAATAGAAATCATAAACTCATATATCTGTTATAACAAAATAAATATCTAAATGTGTGTGTATATATATATATATATATATATATATATATATATATTAATAAATAAAAATATAAACATATATATGTCTTAGCATTTAAAACATAATGAATTCATATATATATATATATATATATATATATATATATATATATATATATATATATATATATATATATACAATAGTATAATATGCTTGTTTTATTTTTATGGTGGAATGAAAAGCTTCAAAATATTGCATTTGGTGGTGTCCGGAAGTTTTGATACAAGAGTATTTGATTGTTTAATCCGGACACACTCAATTTACAACCGCTTTTTGTTTACTTATCTACAGCCCCCAGAGTGTTTACCAAATGCATGGCAGTAGTCATGGCTCACCTGTAGATCTAGGATTCTGGGTGTTTCCATACTTGGACGACTGGCTGCGGACCGCCACCACTGAGCATCTACTAACCAAGGCAAGAGACACCACCACCATTCATCTTTGCTCGAAACTGGGCATTACCATATATTTTGAAAAATCTGCCTTGTTGCCATCACAGCATATTTCGTTCATAGGAGCAGACAAACACAAAAGACTTGGTAGCAAAACTGCCTCATGACAGGGTACAGGCACTGTGCCATCAAGTGTACATCTTGCTCTCGAAAAAGAAAGTACAGGCAAAGTTTATTCTAATGGTCTTAGGCACTATGGCAGCTGCTATAACATTAGTACCTCTGGCATATCTACATATGAGAGTCCTACTGTGGTTACTCCTCACTCAGTGGTCCATGCAGAAGTTGCCCATGTACCACAAGATCTTCATTACAGACTCCTGCAAAAAAGACCTATGTTGGTGGCTTCAATCCACGCAGGTAACTCTAGGCAGGCCATTCACTCTTCCTCAGCCAGTAGCCACAGTGACCATGGACGCTTCCCAGATAGGGTGGGGGGGAATTATCTGGGAAAGACTGTCCAAGGAACTTGGCAGGAATATGAGTACCACTTGCACATCAATGTCCTAGAGATGAGAGCGGTGCTTCTGATGTTGCAGGCATTCCAGAACTCTTTCCCACCAGGTATGATTTCAATACAGACAGACAATATGTCGGTAGTGCAGTATATCAACAAACAAGGCAGAACCAGATCCTACCCCCTGTATCGAGAGGCTCAAAGAGTATGGCAGGGGACAGTCTCTTCTCAATATTTTCTGATTGCAGTGCATATTGTGGGAAATCCAACATGATAGCAGACAAATTGAGCAGAGCAATTCTTATGCCTCATGAGTGGTCCCTAAAACAGGAAATTGCGAACCAGATTTTTCGCAAGTGGGGGCAGCTTTGCTGCAACCTGTTTGCCACATCCATGAACACCAAATGCAGCAGCTATCATGCCCTAATCCCCCCGCCGGGGGAATCACCAAGGTATGCACTCATTCACGATTGCCCTCAGGACTCCTTTATGCCTTTTCCCCATTTCATCTAATCCCTGAAGTTCTACAGAAAGCCAAATCATTGAGTTGCAAGTTAATACTCATCTTTCTATACTGGCCTCATCAAATCTGGTTTCCTTTCCTGTGGCCCCATCTCCAAGAAGAGCATTCTGGACTCAGTACCAGATCTTCTGACTCATCGGTCAAGAATGCTCCATCCCTCTATCCAAACCCTCAGACTGGCAGCTTGGCTCCAGTCTTAACCAGGCTTCCAGACCCTGCAGTGAGACACATTCTGATTTCATCTCATAAGACAACTAGAAAGCTTTATGCTAGCAAATGGAAAAGCTTTTCTTGTTGGGCTTCTAAGAATCATATAGACCCCTTCACAGCCCCCGTAAGTACAATTTTAGATTACTTTGCAGAAATATTTAATAAAGGCACAGCAACAGCTACCATACGAGTACAATTAGCCACCATATCTCACTACCCCATAGGAGACATGGGATCAAAAATAATGTCTCACAGATTGTGCAAACTTTCCTGAGAGGTACATTTTTACTAAGGCCTCCAATAAGCGAACCACCACCTCCTTGATACCTCAGTTTGGTACTGTCTACTCTGATTCTCCCACCATATGAACCAGCTTCCTCTTGCCAACTAAAATTTCTAACCTGGAAAGCAGCCTTTCTGGTAGCCATTATGTCAGCTAGGAGGGTTTCAGAACTTCAAGCTCTGTCCATACGCCCTCCCTATTTAGTTTTTCATAAAGACGGAGTCTGTCTTAGAATGAATCCTTCATTCCTTCCCAAAGTATGTTCTGAGACCAACTTGAATCAGTCCATTGACCTGCCTGTTGTATTTCCAAACTGTGGTGACAGGGCAGAATATTCGCTACACCAATTGGATGCCCACAGGCAGTTACTCTTCTACTTGCATAGAGCAAAGGAATTTAAAAAATCTGACCAGTTATTCGTTTCCTTCTCAGATAACAGGAAAGGTGCAACAATATCAAAATTTACCTTATGAAAATGGCTTACTGACACTATTACCCACACATATAATTCTCAACATAAACAACTTCCAGGAAAGATTAGAGGCCACTCAACGAGTGCTTTGTCAACTTCGTCTGCCTTTCAGGCCAGATTACCTATGGACTCGATCTGTGCTGCAGCCACAATGGTCAAACCTCATACCTTTGTCACTCATTACAAAGTAGACGTGGCCTCCTTTGGTTCCACTGTTCTGAAGAGTTTATTCCCTTAAGCCAGCCAAGAAAGAAGGTGCTAGGAATGCTGTCCCAATCAGCAAGAATGAAGGTGAGATGTACTCACCATAACATTCCATGTTTGTTGTCCATAATCACTCCTTCATTCTTGTGTACCACCCTCCTTCCCCCAACCTTCGCTCCTGGAGGATCGAGAGGAAATATTTTTTGGTTGTAAATTGTGTTCTCTGCTTCCCTTGTTGCCTCTTGAGACATAGGCAAATAACTATTACCACTGGGATTTTTGTATATGATTTCAAATGTGTTACTATTTTGCAAACAAGATCTGGTTGTCTTCCCTAACCATGATGGATAGGGTATAGCCTCAAGCCAGTGGAAGCTGCTGAGCTTTAGTAATAGGTCGAGTCAGAACCAACGCTCAGTTCTGAACTCCAACCAGCAAGAATGAAGGTGAGATTATGGACAACAAACATGGAACATCATGGTGAATACATAACCTCTTATTTCTTGCCCTTCCTCATCTTCAAAACTTGACAAACTTAAAAAGAGGAGTTGACTGTAGACAGCTTCAACCTTGGCACCGATGACAATAAAACTTAGAACTTTGGTTCCCTCTACCAGTGCCGGAACCAACAATTACTACTAAGGATATTTTGGTGCCAATCTCAACCCAAAAGTGTTTCCTCCATTGGTGCAGAAGTTGTCAGCACAGATTCAAGACCAGGTCATGGAACTGGCAGCCTCTGTGCCATCTCCCATTTCAGCACCAATGTCCTTGGTGCCAACTTGAAATGAATGATTTTTCTTTCCTTGATCATCCTAGGGCCAGATACTCCCCATCTCTAGATCCTTTTGCAGGTCAGTTACCTAGCCCCTTTTTGAAAGGACAAAAATCCCACTCTACCCAGTCAATTCATTCCACCAAGAGTCTGACAGAAATGGACGTGTTGAGGTTGGTGGATCAGCTGTTTGCAGTGAGGGAACTTTCAGGTGTGTCCTCAGTTCCAGTTCCTCCTGTGCTGGAACCTTTCCTTCTGTGATCCCACCTAGTCTTCCTCCTCTGACCACCTCTGAGGCCTTGGAGATTCTGGCTCAGCATTTCCCGGTGCTGACTGTTTCTGTCCCAATGAGATCGTCATCTCCAGTTCCAACTTCTACCTATGTTCTTTGGCTCTTTCAGATCTAGAGAACTCTTGAGGTCATAGCTGTGCTGTCGGTTCTGGGGGGGATGGGACTTGACTCCAGTGTTTTTGGAGCCATCTCTGTACCTCAGGGCTTTGGCAAGTGTTGGCTTTACCTCAGCTTCCCCTTTGGGGCTGTTTCTTTATAGGGGAAAGTGACTTTGGTTCCAAAGCTTTGTTGGTTCTAGGCTCGCATCCCTCTTTGGGGGGACTACCTTTCCAAGCCAGGGAGAGGGCCCTGTTCTCTGTGGGCATCCAGTCCACTCCTCCCCTGTCAAAGCTGTTCCCCAATCCTTCCCCTCGTCCAGAGCTTCAACCATTCCCAACACCTGGACAGCGAGCACTGAAACTGCAGGAGTCACCTGTTCGGGTTTTGTCCTATTCTGATACCTCCCCAGATTGTCCCACTGAGGAGGTTCCTCAGAAGGGGAAGTGTAAGAGGAAACACCAAGATTTCACAGAGGAATCCATCACAGAGGACAGTGATTTTGATGAAGGGGAGGGTTCCCCATGATCATCAATGGAAGACCTTTAATTTGGAGACATAATTGAGGTCATTAAATAGAGAGGTGGCTGGACATCCCAAAAACTCTCTTTGGAGGAGGCAGTGTACCTGCAGGCTTTCAGCACTCGACTGTGTACCTCTTGGTTAACTCTGCCTGCTGATGAGCTCATTAAGTTCATCTCACAGTGAGTGTGGAAGGTTCCTGACACCATGGACCCCATTCCCATGAGGCCAGACAAAATTGTAACTGCACCTGAGGATCATTAGTTTTGGGCAAAGGGATTGCCAGTAGATGCCATGGTAGTAGCTGTGGCCATGAAAAATGAAATGGCAGAGGAAAGTTCCACTATCCATCCTTCCAATAGAGAGTCTTGGGCGATGGATAGGTTTGGAAAGTGGGTATACATTTCATTGGCCTTTATACTGCATTCTTTGAACTTTATGGCACACTTCACCAGACACCAAAAGAATCTGATTAAGGAGGTATCCAGATACCCTGGCAGGAGCCATGTCTGAAGTCCAAGATAAGGTTGCTTCTCAGATGGCCACCTTAAAGTCCATTTCAAATTCATCCATGAGACTCATAGCACATGCAGCCAAAGGGATGACTAGTGCAGTGGGATCAGGTGTAACCATGAGAAGACACACCTGGATGTGCTTGTGTGAATTTATAGAGCTATTCAAGTCTTCATTTGTCAGTGCCCCCTTTGATGTATCATCCCTTTTTGGCCCTAAAGTTTGAGAAATGTTGACCAGGTGTGAAAAGAAAGGAAAGACCCTTTCTGAAGAGGGGTACATTTTTCTACTCCTCAGCAGTCCTTTTCAAGGAACAAGAAGAGCGGGAAAATATCTTTCAAAAAGTCCAAAGGGCCATTCCAGGACACATGTGGCAGTGGCTCCTCCAGGGGCAGAGGGGGGAGCTTTAATGGAAGACACCATCCATGCAGCAGAGGTGGCCAACAAAGTCAGGGTTCCAGGGATACATTTCCTGGTAACTCCTATCAGTGCTCCTGAAAGGAGTCCAGAGTGCCTTCCTATGGAGACAGTCAGGGGACACTTATCCCTGAACTGACACACCTGGCTTCAGATAACTTTGGATGTTTGATTGCAGAGGATTATAACCAGAGGCTACATCATACCCTTCCTTCTACCTCCCCACAGTTGCAAGAAAATCCCTGACGTTCCACCCGGTCAGTGGGAACCAGCAGTACTAGAGGTACAAAAACTACTAGAAGAAAGAGTCATCCAAGAGGTCCTGCCAGACCAGATGGAATCCAGAGTTTACTCAAGATGCATTTTAATGCCAAAAAAGACAGGGGACTGGAAACCAATTTTGGATCTAAGTGTTTTGAACAAATCTGTTTTACAGAAAAAATTCCAGATGGTCATGGTTCAGTCTGTTCTCCTATTACTAGGGAAAGACTATTATATGTGTTTGATAGATCTCCAGGATGTGTATTACCACATAAAAATGGACAAGCACTCCAGGATATTTCCCCACTTTCAGGCAGAAAACAAACATCATCAGTTCAGAGGGCTGCCCTTTGGTCTCACCACAACCCCCAGTCTGTTTACCAAATGCATGGCAGTAGTAGCAGCCCACTTAAGACTGCAAGGATTCTGACTGTTTCCATACTTAGATGACTGGTTCATTACTGCTCCCACCATGCATCAACTAGAACAAGGAAGAGATTATGTTCTCCTGACCTGTGCCAACTTGGGGATTACTGTGAATTATGAAAAATAACAACTGACTCCAACACAATATATAGAGTTCATATAGGTGCAGTACCAAGTACTAATATTTGCATAGCCTCTCTACCTTATCTGAGATTGAAAAAGATCAAGACCCAAGTGGAAAAAATTATCAGAAGCAAGAGAACAGCCGCACGAATAGTTATGCAAGCTCTAGGTTCAGTGGTGGCAGCCATCATGTTAGTTCCCTTGACAAGATTTCACATGAGAGTTTTGCAGTGATTTCTAGCATCCCAGTGGTCCATTCTGTACCAACCAATGTCAGACCAGATTTTGATTACCAACTGTTGCAAAAAAGACCTAGCTTGGTGGATTCATTGAGGAAATTCTCTTGAGCTGCCCTTTTATCCCATGTCAACCCAAAGCTATAGAGACCATGGACACCTCCCAAATGGGGTGGGGGTGGCATTATCTGGGCAAGACAGTCCAAGGTACTTGGTCCCCCATGGAGGCCAGCTTGCATATCTGTATCCTGGAGCTGAGGGCAGTGCTTTTAGCACTGCAGGCTTTTCAAGCTGCTCTCCTTCTGGGAATGATTGTGATTCAAACAAACAATATGTCAGTAGTTTGGTACATCAACAAACAGTGAGGAACCAAGTCGTCATCCCCCATTGTGAGAAGATCTCAGAGTCTGGCAGTGGGCGATCTCTTCCAGCTACTTTCTGATAGGAACACATATTCTGGGGAGTTCCAGTGTGATAAGAGACAAACTGAGCAGATGTATTCTTCTGCGTCACAAGTGGTCTCTCACAATCCCAGAGTGGAGAAAAAGATCTTTCGTCGCAGGGGTCAGCTTTGCTGCGACCTTTTTGCACCACCCCTGAACAACAAGTGCAGCAACTACTTTGACCAGGTCCCTCCTTGGGGGGGGGTCCCCAAGAGATGCTATTATGCACATATTGGCCCTCCGGACTACTGTACACCTTTCCCCCTTTTCCATTAAGTCCTCAATTTCTAAAGAAAGCAATCAGGTTGAAGACAAAAGTAATCTTCTTTACTCCATTCTGTCCTCAACAGGTTTGGTTCCCCTTTCTTTGACCTGATCTGATTCAGTGACCATGGACTCTGGACCCAGATCTAGATGATCTATTCCATCCAGAGGGATTAGTTCACCAAAACCTTCAAAACTCAAGCTCATGGCTTGGCTTCTGCAGTTCCATTGATTGCCAGGTGTAATAAACTTTTTTCCCAGTCGTTCTGGGCTTGTGACATGACATAATAACATGATACCTTCGCTGCTCCTAGTGATAAAGTCTTAGAATTTTTAGCTTTGCTTTTTGAAACAGGGGTGTAGAATAGTGTGTGTATGTTGTACTTTTAATAAGCATTTCAAGGTTGGCATGTGCATACAAATAGCCAGCACGTGCAAGCTTCAGTGCCATTTTGTGAGTGTAGCCAGAGTGTGAGCATGTATGAGTGTAATAGCTAGTTTGTTTGTAAGTTTAACTAAGTTAATATTACTTAGCCTCAAGTCCTTATGTGTTTGTACATAATAAAGGTGCTTGAACGGAACCCACAAAGACTTGCCTATTTTATCCTGACTAGATGAGTGACATGGTGTCAGAAGTAGGATTCTAGAGACTGCTTTTCAGAGTTATGAAGTGCAGAGTTAGCAATGAAGGTAAATAGGAGAAATGAGCATGAAAAAGGACAAGAAACAAACAAAAGGTAATGAAAACTTGCACAAACAATTTATTTTATAAAAAAGATAAAATGGAGCATTACAAGGGCACAGACCACATTGTTAAACAAGCGAGAGGCACAAAAGGTTTATTAATTAAACAAAATGTTTGAAATTGAGATATTTGATAAAACGAATATCAGAAAAGCACATAAGGGGTTCAGAATTACCTCGGAATTGTAAAACAAGCATGTTTAAATCAAAACGGGCATGTTTGGAGTAAAATGAGCACAAGAAAAGTTTAATGGGCATGAAACAAGATTAAATGAGCAAAACGAATATAATAAAGGGCAAAAAGGGCACATTAAGCATAAATAAAGCAAGGCAGCTCCATGTTTTTTGGCAGAGTACTGTGTTTTGGCATAACTACTACTATGCATTGTATTCTGGGCATGACTAGACTTATTCGAAGTATCTCAAAGTGTAAAAGTGCTTACAGTGTGTGCTTGTTAGTGTGCATTTATTCCGGAGTGTTTGTGTGCAAAGTGCAACTATTTCATAAAGTGCAGTCAAAATATAGCCATTTGAAAAGTTTCTTGTGCTGGGTGTGTCTATTCAAAAAGTGCTGCCATTAGAGTGTTTTTGCACTGTAAAGAGTCATTTAGCAAAGTACAGCCATTTTGGAGAAGTTTGTGTGCTGTGTACTGTTTATTCGCAAAGTACAGTTACTTTGAAATGTTTCTTACTCTGAGCTTCTTCTGCCCAATTTATTCGCACAGTGCAGTTATTTGAAATGTTTCTTACAATAAGTGACTTTTACAGTACAGTCATTTCAAAAGTATTACGGTACCCGAAAGTCTTATTTTGGAATGTTTCTCACACTGATAAGAGGTGATTTCTTACAGTACAGTGATTTCAAGAGTATTTTAGTGCTCGCGAGACTTATTTTGCAAAGTGCAGTTATTCAGAGGCGTGTTTTGGTATTGGGCATAGTTACAAATACTGGCATAAATTTCTGGCATATGTATATGTGAGTATGTTCATGCATACTTGCAAAAGCCCTCATTACTATGTGTTAATATGGCAGACAGATTTTAAAAACCCTCACCATTGGTGTTGGATCAAAATATTGCAGACAATTGGAGAAAATATGAGCAAGAGTATGATATTTTTATACAAGCAACTTATTCTGACAAAGATGCATGCACCACGGCATTCATTTTGATAAACCTAGCTGGGTCAAAGGGCATTGAAACAGAGCGTTCATTTGTGTATGTACCAAGAGCATATGAGGGAGAAGGTGAAAATCATCATCATGTTGTACAGGCTGAATCAAGGGAAGACCCAGAGTGTTTAAAGCGCATGTTCAGGTAAATGTGTAACCCCTAGATAAATATTAGAGAGGCATTTCTTTTACAGAAGAGATCAAAAATCCAACTTTTTCCAGCTTACATAACTGACCTGAGAAACACAGCTAAAATGTGTTGGTTTGGTGACTTAAAAGATGAGTTGATAACAGACAAGCTTGTGTGTGGTATTATTAGTGTTGCAGTGAGAAATATTTTGCTTCGTGACAGTAATTTAATGCTGAGCAAAGCTATTGAGATTTGTCAAATCCATGAAATTACAGAAAGGCACACGAGTATGCTTGCGGGTGATAAGAGTATGGTTTCTGCAGGCTCCAGAGCAAATGCAGACATGTGGCTAGCAGACGCAGGCCTAATCATGTGGCAGCTGCCACCCCTGCAGGTTTACCAGGAAGATCCTGTAGTTTTCCAGCAAATTCTAAGAAAAGGACATGTTCAGTGCAGTACAAGGGCAAATCAGCAAAACCCAAATTCAGCTTTATTGTTGACTGTCACAATTCTGGTGCCAGCTATGAGTCTGAAACCGAAAAATGCTTAGCATTTGGTCAGCAATGCCACAAGTGTAAAAAATGGAAACATTTGAAAAGCTTTGCAAATCAAGTAGACCTCAGACAGTTATAAAGAAGGGTCACTTGCAAAAGCAAGTTAATCAGATAGCTGCAATTCTACTTTCTACATAAATGGTGTAACTGTAATTGGAGAAAAAGCTGATGCAGTAAACTTGTTGGCAAAGAATGAAGTGTTTTGTACTGTCCAGCTTAATGGTGAATCCACCAAGCTCAAATTGGACACTGGGTCCAAGTGTAATGTTATGTCAGCAGACACATTTGCTAATGTGAGAACTGGTGAACAACTCAATGTGGCTAGTTGTGCAAAACATGTTGCTTATGGAGGCTAAGTGTTTTCATGTTATTTGGCTAGGAACTGTTACAGCTTGTTGTTCCATGTAGTCCAAAGACCTGTGCAGTAATTTTTGGGTCTCAGAGACAGTTTGAGAATGAATTTGCTTTCTTTTGCCAAAGAAGTTCATCATATAAGCACATATCCTAGTTCCAATTTTACTGAAGCTATTTTCTCAGTGTATGCTGATGTTTTCGATGACAAGTTGGCCAAACTTTCAGTTGTGTATTCCATGAAGTTAGACCCAGAGGTCAGTCCGGTATTCTGACCAGCAAGAAAAGTCCGGTAGCTATGCAGGATAAAGTCAAAGCTCAGCCGGATAAAATGGTGCAGCAAGATGTAATTTGTCCAGTTACAGAACCAACTGAGTGGGTGTTGTCTATGGTAGCAGCCCACAAAAAAGGCTCAGATAAAATCAGATTATGTATTGACCCAAGAGATTTGAACAAAGCATTTAAGAGACCACATCATCCAATGCATACAGTTGAGGAAGTCGCCCTAATAACAAATGCCACTGTTTTTTCAGTCTTAGATGCAAAATGTTCATTTTGGCAACTGCTGCTTGACCGCAAATCCTCATTACTGACTATTTTCAGCACCCCATTTGGCAGATAGATTCCTCAGGATGCCATTTGGAATAAATTCTGCAAGTGAAGTCTTCCAGCATGCAATGGAGGCAGTGGTGAAGCAGAGCATGACAAAAACATTAAAGTTCTAGACAAAGCAGGTGAAATTAACTTAAATATCCATCCTCTGAAGTGCAAATGTAGACTACCAGAAATTGCATATGTAGGTCATGTATTTACTAAACTAGCTTGACCCATCCAAGCAAGCAGCTATTCTTGAGATGCCAGCACCAGATAATGTTTAGGCTGTACAATGTTTTCTTGGTATGGTCAACTATTTAGACAAGTTTATAGGTTCATAGGTTCATACTAGGCTATCTTCCCTAGGGCATTTATAAGCCTAGCCAGAGTTTTGTGGCTTTCACCACCCCTTAGGTTGAAGAATACTATACCCATTAGTTTGCCGTGCCTCTGTCCAGCAGTGATACAGAGATGATCCCCAGGGTAAACCTACGATCTCCCATCCACTGGTCAAGATTCCTCTTGAACAGAGCCAGCGAGGTGCTCTGTCTCACATGGACCGGGATTCTGTTCCACAGCATAGGGAGTCTCTGGGTGATGAATCTGTCCCTCCAGCACGTCCTATTTATATCCGTGTTGAGGTTTAAGTCTCTTGCTCTTGTGGCCCTGGTGGATTTGGATTTTTTGAGGTGGAGCATGTCCATTAATTCCGGGTTGGACATGGCCTTGTATGTCAGGCACAGGTCACCTCTGAGCAGATGGTATGCGACTGAATAGAGCTGGAGTTTCTTCAGTCGGGCAGCATATGGCATATTTTTGAGCCCCTTTATCCTTTTGGTGAGGAACTTTTGGGGTTTTTCCAATTGCTGCAGGTGTCGGGTAAGATACATTCCGAATGGGGCATTGTACTCAATCATTGGTCTGATAAGTGAAGAGTACAGGGGAACAATGACCTCCCTTGATCTGGATGTGAATCCCTCCATAATCAGGTGGGTAATGTAGAAGGTCCTCCTAACCACTTTGGCAATGTGAGTGTCAAAAGAAAGGTTACTGTCAACTTGGGTCCCCAGGTCCCTGATAACCTCTTCTGTGCTTAATGGATTGCCACCTATGTGGTAACTTGGGGTTACCTTGTTTTTACCAAAGGGTATGACTATACATTTTTGGCGTTTAGCTTAAGGCCATGGCTCTGGCACCAGTTATCCATTTCTATGAGACCTCTCTGAAGGATATCTGTGTCTGATGGATTTTCAACTATGGCGCCCAGTTTGCAGTCATCTGCAAACTCTGTCAGCCACAATCCTCCTATGTTTGCCTGCACTTCTGAAAAGTAGATGCCGAACAAGAGGGGGCCCAGGACTGAGCCCTGTGGGACACCGCTTGTGACCGGCTTGGAGTCTGTCATGGCATCAGCAACTCTAACCCTGTGGGTTCTGTCCTTGAGCCAGTTTGCAACCCATTTTGTGACATATGGGTTTACATTTAAGCTGGTGAGCTTTTCTATGATACCCGAATGGGGTATTTTGTCGAAAGCTTTTGCAAGGTCAAGGTAGGCTGTGTGAACTGCCTTACCCTCATCAATGGCCTTGGTGACTGTTTCAAAAAAGTCGACCAAGTTCAAGAGGCATGATCTGCCCTTGACAAAGCCAAATTGGGTAGGATCCAATGTCTGTAGGTCCCCTATGTCTTTATTTATGAGTTCCATTATGATCCTCTCCATAGCTTTGCAGACCAGGCTTGTTAAGCTTATGGGGCGGTAATTACCAGGGTCCGTAGAAGCACCGCCTTTGTGGAATGGGACCACAGTTGCCGTACGCCACTCTTTGGGTATGTATCCTGTGGTAAGGCTAAGATTAAACAGCAGCCTTATGTGTGGGTTTAGTTCCTCATTGAGTTCGTGTAGCACACAGCTGGGGACACCATCCGGTCCCATTGATGCTGTGTTTTTAGCTTTAGAGAGAGCAGCTCTCACCTGGGCATTTGAGATGATTGGGAGGCTACACTCTGCTGGGATAGATATTTCTCCTTTTGGGGGGGGGAGGGAGAGGAGAAATTTTCACTGAACCTGTCTGCCAGTATGTTTGCAATGTCTGTGGGTTCAGTGATTTTTGTATCATTTTGGACTAATTCTGAGCATATCTGGGAGTTTCCACCCAGATTTCTAACATAGCTAAAGAAGGCCTTATGATTGTCTTTTGAGTCCTTGGCGATTTTTCTCTCAAAGTTGGCCTTGGATGATTTTATGAGTGATCGTAGTTTTTTACTAGTATTGATCAGAGATGTCTTCCCTTTTAGGGATTTTGCTCTGTCTTGTAGTAGCTTTCTCCTCTTGTTGTAAAGTTTGTTTATGGCTGGGGTCCACCAGATCGGGTGCTTGCCTTTGGTGGAAAGGGTCTTGATTTTATTTGGGATTGCTTGATCCATGCAATCCTGGAGGTGCTCATAGAAAGCATTTGTAAGGGATTCAGCAGCGTGGGTTGTGGTTTCCAATGGCTCAGGGGCCTTGAAGGATACCACACCAGTCTTAAGAAGTGTGAAGTTGGCTTTTGAGAAGTTCTTCACTGTGGTCTTTTTTTTTGGGGGTGGGGGCGGGATGTGGATCTCCAGTGAGATTAGTTTATGGTCTGATCTCACCAATGAGGGATATACTTCCGGTGTGGAGCATTTTGTCCCCATGTTTGTGATGATCAGGTCTAGTATATTTTCACCTCTTTGGGAATGGTGACAAGTTGTTCCATAGCATTTGCATTTATGAACTCCAGGAACCTTTGGGCTAGGGTATTGGGGCTTGAGTAATGTTCCCAGTCTATGTTTGGGTAGTTGAAGTCACCCAATATGATGGTGTTTAGAGAGACATTTATACTCTCCAGTGTCTTCAGGAAGGCTGTGTGGGGTTCCTGAGTTTGAGAGGGTGGCCTGTAACATGCTACAAACTGTAGAGCAGTTTTGCCTATGGTTAATTGCACCTGAATGGTCTCTGATGCTTCGTGAGTTGCCACCAGCCTGGAGGTGTGGGTATCCTTGATGAATATGGATACACCCCCTCCTTTTGTGGTACAGTCCGGGTTGATAGTGCCGGGGTGCTCTCAGGAGCCTTGAACCAGGTTTCAGTCACAGCACAGACATCAATGTTCTCCATACTGAGGAGGGCTTCGAGGACGTGCATCTTGAGATTTAGACTTCTGGCATTGAGCAGCATTACCCTTAGTTTTTTTCCATTATTGTTTTCTAGGGCGGTGGGTTTTGAATTTGAGCCTTGTCTAAAAAAGGCACTATGGGGGTGGCAAGAGCCTTTGCCAATATCCAGAAACCCAGGGGTGACAGGTGCAAGCCGTCCCTTGCGAAGCAGCGTGGCTTGTCAAGCATGTCATTCCAGGCAGACAGACATTGGATCCCCTTAGAATGACACCAGAAATTAAGCCAATTATTAAAACTGATCATTTTGTCTCTGTATTGTGGCATCATTCTTGGTGAAGGTAGGATACTGCTCAGGGTCAGGGTCATACCAGCCTGGGCTACATAATCTGAGAGCTCCTTTATGTCTCTTTTCATGTAGTCCAGGGAGTGCGTCTCAGGTCATTCACACCGGCATGGACAGTGACTGAGTCATACTTGTACTTGCTGTGGAGTGACCTGAGTGCTTGTGTTATGTGGCGGATTCTAGCGCCCGACAGGCAGCTTACTGTGACCCTCTCCTTGTTCAGTCTGGTGAGTGGGACGTCAGTGTGTCTGACTATGGAGTCACCTATGACAAGTGTGTCTGGCATTGTGTTTGGCCTTAAGGGCTGTGACTGATTTGCACACTGACTTTGTGATCTATGTGTTGCTTGTGTTATGTCATGAGGTGGCAGTTGTTTTGGTGTCTGCTTTGGAGGCCTCTGCTGTTTTGGTAGATTTTTGATCAGTGCCTCCGAGTATGTCTTTGTGTGTTTATGTGTTTGATTTGTAGTTGTGATAGTTCTATGTGAGACTGGGTTTATGGTGTGTGTGGTTACCTTCTCCTCCTGTCTGGTTTTGCCAGTCCTGAGTTGAGAGAGCTCAGCCTCCAGTTTGGCTATATAGTTGCATCTCTCGCATGTATTTGTGTTTTGTGGGAGGAGGAGTGGGTTGTCTGTGTACATGAGGCAATTGTAACATTGCCTCAATATTCCCAGATTCACCAGCTGAGCAGGAGAGGACGCTAGCAACTGACCCTTTGACATGCTAGAAGAAATGAAAAAGTTTGCTGTGTAACTGAGTCAGAAAGGACCTATAGGGAAGTGGGTACTCAAGGGGGTTTTAAGCTAGTGAAGTACTTTGTATAATATAGAAGTGCTTTACCTGACTAAAAATGCTTTAGGAACAAGTGCTGAGCTTTACAGATAGAGAATAGACTGTTTAGATTACAAGTAGAGCAGTTCTAAGAAGAGCAGACTTTACGGAGCCAGAAATAGTTTAACCTTGTTTAACCAGCGCTGCCCGATGGTGCTCTAGTGGCAACTCCGCGCTAAATGCAGAAAAGGCAATAAGTCAGTAGTACAGGCTAGCACACTTTAGTGGGCAGCCAAACAATTAAATTAAACAGCAAACAAACACTTTTCGACTTGAATTAGAGTTGACAGCACCTTGGAGAGAGCTGACGCGTAACTAGTATTTTGGCCTTCTCTAGTTAAAGACATTGATAAAGCTCTTTCTTCTTGTTCAGTATGCAGTAGTACTAAACCGCATTTGCAAAAAGAACCACTTCAGCTAAGTCAAGTTCCTGAACTACCTTGGCCAACAGTAGTCACCGATATATTCCAGTGGAACAAACAGCATTACTTAGTGTTGGCAGACTCTTATTCAAACTGGTTTGAAATTGATTTACTACCTAACCTAACATCCACTGCTGTTATCATCAAGTTGATACATCATTTCTCAGTCCATGGTAGTGCACATGTTATTTCTGATAATGGTACTCAATTCACTAGTTAGTTGTTTCAGAAATTTTCAAAAAACTGGGACTTTGTACATGTTACTAGTAGTCTAGAATATTCACAATCAAATGGACTAGCTGAGCATGCAGTACAGAGTGCAGACAAATTATGTGAGAGGTCAAAGCATGATAATACTGATGTCTTTTTGAATTTACTTTATCCCAGAAACATACCCCATGACAATATACCTGGCTCGCCTGCTCAAAGACTTCTGTCTAGGCAAACCAGAACAACACTGCCTATTAGTTCCAGTTTGTTGAGCCCTAAAGCTAAGACCAACAGGACAATTAGAGCCCAATTATTCAGAATGCATTCTTTCCAGAAGTCCAGTTATGATAAATTGAGCAGATTTCTTTGTCCATTGAAAGGAGGAGAGACAGTGAGGATACAAATGGTGAAAAGTTTCAGCCGGATTGGTCAAGTAACAAGTATATGTACTGAGTTGAAATCCTACTTCGTAGAATCAGAGGGTGTGGAGTACAGGAGAAATCACAAACCACTTCCTATACCAGAATCGCTATCGCAGCATGGTTCCTGTGATACAGGCTCTAGATCTCAGAGCAATTCAGACAGTGTTCCTGTTGCAGAATGTGTCTTAACCTCTACTTCCATTTCCAATGATGTTCCTAATATCCCTAAAGTTGAACATTCAGCAGAGAGAGTCCCAGTTGCTAGACCTGATTCTAATTTCTATGTCACATGATTTGGTCACATCTCCAGACATAGTGTGAAATACACAGCAAGCTCAACATAATTGCTTGTATGTATTTAGTTCTCTATAACTGCCTGACAAAGAATTATTTGGATTGATTCCATGTCAATTAATGTCATCAACATTGCATGACTTATTTCTCAAAGAGGGAGGATGTAGAATAGTGTGTGTATGTCTTACCTTTTAAGAAGCATTTCAAGGTTGGCATATGCATATAAATGGCCAGCAAGTGCCAGCTTCAGTGCCATTTTGTGAGTGCAGCCAGAGATTGAGCATGTATGAGTGTAATAGCTAGTTTGTTTACAGGTTTATCTAAGTTACTTAGCCTCACTCCTGATGTGTTTGAAAATAATAAAGCTTCTTGATCAGAACCCACAAAAACTCATCTATTTTATCCTGACTAGATGAGTGACAAGGGGCCTCTTCCTCTACTATAAGGGTTCAACTAGCGGCTATCTCAGAATTTCATAATGGTTCTTAATAGTGTTCACTAATTTCTCATAGACTTTATAAAGTATTCTTAAAAGGGACCTTGATGTTAAAACCTCCAGATAAGGATACATATACACCTTGGGATTTAAACCTGGGATTAGAGACAATAGTACATTCTCCCTTTGAACCTGCTGCCGACTGCTACTTGAAATTCTTGTCTTGGAAAACTATACTTCTGATAGCATTTGTGATGGATGTGCACATTGGGAGGATGACACACAGTAAAGTACAATTTCCCTTAAGAGCACACAGAGATCACAGTCTGTCTGGGACTGGTCTCTCTCTTTCTCATGATCCCCAATAAGACTCCCCAATGGCACAGCTATAGGGTTAAGATCTCAGCCGAGTGGCCAACCTAAGACTTCCAACAAACTCTCTGTCCCAACCAGCGCTTTGTGTCCCTGCCCAAGTAGCTTACACACACACACACACACACACACACACACACACACACACACACACACCTGGGAAAGGCTGGCACAGGTTCACTAGCTATGCCCCCTTCTGCCCAGACTATAAGGTAGTATCATCTGCCACCAGCCACCCTTACTTATCAGCTACTATTAAGGCCCTTACCAAAGGGTGCCCAATCTTACTGTGCAATGTTACTATTATCCAAATGGTAACTGTGATCAAGACTTGAAGGCTATTTAGGATTGGGCTGTACAGTGTCACCAAATACATATGCAAGTACTCCAAGAGCTTAAATGTTGATAAACAAACCAGCCACAATTAAAAGGTTTAAATATATTTAATAATAAATAATGAAAGAACAAGACAATACTCCCAACAACCCAACACAGTGACTACAGAGTTCAGAATCACAGGAAATATTTTAAAACAACATTGCAGGACAGTCTCAAATAAATACAGAAAACATCTAAACTGATCGTTACTATATTCTTATCTATATCTAAGAGAAACCACTTTTCCCTAGTCACTTACTGTTACACACACAACATATAGTTCTCTTACATTTGTAAGACAAACATATGAATCATAGTACTATTCACAAATGACGTATGATTATTTACAAAATTCCAGATTGCTGAATCAGCAGTATTTCTGTGGTGTCACATTTCTCCCTTCCCGGAAAACTCAACCTAGTTTTTAAAGTGACCCTTGAGAAATGTTGCTTGAGGGGGTTGAGCCTATCGGGGAATACCTTACCCCATTCCCTGTCTTGAGATTCCACCTACCTTGGCATTGCTGACCCCAGTACAGTGCTGCACTGCCCCATCATATGCCTGCAACCCTAAGCTCCACCATAGTAATTTGGGATTTTTCTGGCTGGCTCCCTGCAGCCATAGATCCCCCTCAGACTCCTCCTGCTTTGTACTGCAGATACTTAGCACAAGTAAGGTTTCATCATGTTAACATGATGGGTTGGGAGGGTGGTCTAATGGTTAAGGTTTTTGCCTTACAAACACAAGGTGCAGGGTTTGAGTCTCACAAGGGATAATTGGCTAGGCTTGAAATGGCTCGCAAGAGCAGTTAGCTTAGTACTAATCTATGAACCTATGATACAATTTCTGCCCCTGCCTCCGGCCTAGGAGTTCTACCATGTAGTTTACATCACTGATCTTCCTTAGCACCTTGTAGGGTCCCCTCCCAAGCTGCCTGCAGCTTGTTGTGTCTGTCAGGAATGAGAACCATTACCTGCTACCCTACAGCATACTCTCTAGCTCGAGCATTCCTGTCATACCAGACCTTTTTCCTGCTGTTGGACTTCTGATAGGTTTTTCTGGGCCAAGCCCATGAGTTCCCTGAGCCTTGTCCTGAGGTTTAGGACATACGCCACAGCAGACTCCTTGTGAGATTCACACTTACCCTCCCACTCATCTCAAATCAAATCTAGAGGTCCCCTCACCCTATGGCCATACAGCAACTCAAAGGGCAAAAAAACTATGGATTCCTGGGGAACCTGTCTGTAAGAAAAAACAGATGAGGCAAATATTTGTCCCAGTCCGTCTTAAACCCATCTGCAAATGTCTGTAGCATCGTCTTGACTGTAGAGTTTAACCTCTCAACAAAACCATTAGTCTGGGGATGGTAGGGGTGGTCTTTAGGTGCTTCATCCCACTGTTCTTCCACAGATAAGCCAGCAGGTGTGACATGAAATTGGCACCTTTGTCAATCAGTATTTCTTTTGGGAAACCTACCCAGCTGAAAATCTGTAACAAAGCACTTACAACATTTTCTGCCTCAATGGAGGACAGAGCCACTGTTTCAGGGTATCTGGTAGCATAATCTACTACCACTAGGATATACTTTTTCCCTGTGGAACTTGAGGTACTCAGAGGCCCCACAATATACATAGCTACCCTCTGAAATGGCTCCTCAATCACAGGCAAAATTATCAAAGGGGCTTTCACCTTGTCTCCTGCCTTGCCTACCTTTTGACACTGTTCACAGGCTCTGCAGTATCCTGTTACACCTCTGGAAATCCCAGGCCAATAAAAGTTCTGCATAATACGTCTGTTTGTACGTTTTATGCCCATCTGACCTGCAAAGGGAATATCATGGGCTACGGCTAGAAGTGCCAGATGGTAGTCTCTGGGCACTATGAACTGCTGAATTCTCTCAACCTCTAGCCTTCCCTCAGGGGTCCACACTCTATACAGTAAGCCTTTATCCCAGTATACAGATTATCCCTGCCCTTGAGAATCAGATGCCATACTAGCCACCACCTTCAGGCTTTGTAATGTAGGGTCTGAGAACTGAGCCTGCCTCAACTCTCTCTTTGTAAACCTTCCCAGCTCCCCTCCCACAGGAAGTGTAGTATCCTCTGACAGCAGTGCCTCACTGTTAGCCTGTGTACTACTACTCACCTCTGCCCTTGCAGTCACTCTGTCCAAGGGAACATCAGTACCCAGAGGCAGCTGTGGCTGACCTTCAGTCTCACTTCTACAGGTTAGCTCCCTCCCTGAAGTAATCACCTCACCAGTCCTGGGTACAAGTGTACAGTCTGTCTGGGTTTCCCCCAGGCGACCAGACCCGCATGCTTGTCTCCAAGCCTGACTGCATGTAACTGCATGAACACATGGTACTGCATTACCAAAATCATTCCCTGTCAGAACATCTGCAGGGATATCATCAAACACACCTACTTGCTTGCTTCCTTTTCCACCCTCCCGGTCAAGGTAAACCCATGCCAAAGGTGTTTGGAATGGGGTCCCTGCTAAAGCTCTGACTGGAGTAGACTGCCCAAGCAAGTAGTGCTCATCTGTAACAGTTGCAAGCTTTACAATGGTTAGGTCAGAGGCTGTCTCTCTCTTAGCCATGGCATCTTTCCTATTCACTAAGATAGGATATAACCTCTTGTGGTAGTTTGGTACATTTGTTGTCTCGAGACAGCCTACTGTTGGCATTTTGTCATTCCCACTTACTGGCACTCCCACCTTTTGTTCCCTACCTTGCCTCTGTAGACATCTGTATGCTACATGGCCCCACTGGTTCCATTTAAAACATTTAACCCTTTGTCCTGGATGTGTACCTTGACTAGTGGCTTCCCCTGCTACTGGCAGACTCTATTGGGCAGTCTGGGCTTGACCACCTTGGGTTCTCTTAGACCCATGAGCAGCACTGGGTGTCCCTTTCCTGTGCAGTGATGGCCTGCTTGCTAGGTATAGGTCTCCCTTCTTCCCCAACTCATCTAGAGTATTGAATTGTTTGTCAGCAAACCAGATTCTCATGTCCTCAGGCAAAGTGCTAAGGGCTTGTTCCCTCACCAAAAAGTCTGCCAGCCCTTCAAAAGTGGTGACATGACATTCACTCACCCACCTATGAAAATAAATGCTTAGTTCAGCAACATATTTACACACACTTTCATCTGCCCTTCCGATTATGCTCACAAAACTTTTTTTTTCTCTAAGCTTCAGGTGTTAACTTAAAACGTTCTAGCAAGCAGTTCTTTACAACATTATAATTTAAACAGTTAGTATCAGACAATTTGGAAAGAACAGTTACAGCTTTACCATGAAGAAAGGGGGTCAGGAGCAGTACCCAGTGCCCTTAGTCAACATTGTGTTGTTTACATACCCTCTCAAACATATGAATGAAGCTATCAAATTTATTCCCCTCTGTAAATTGTGGAAGAAATTTACTGACCTTTGTTGCTTCTGGGGTTGGGTTACTCCCTTCCCCATTACCTCCATGACTCTGATGAAGAGTCAGCATCTCCCTTTTCTGTTGCCTGTGCATCTCCTTCTTCTCAGCTTCCAGGTGTCTCAGTATTTCTGCTGCTTCTGTTTCCAAACACTTGGCCTCCAACTCAAGTCTCTAACTCCAGACGGATTTTTGCTTCCTTTGTGGAAAGGTTGAGCTGTCCATTTTCTGAGAGTTGTACATCTCCACAGCCAGTCTGATTGTCCTCCTGGTTGCTATTCTCTGATGCAGCTGTGATAAAAGCTGCAATCATGTCTGCTTTAGTCAGGTTGATATGCACCAGTCCTTTAGCCTGGCACATTTCAGCCAACTGGCTCCTTCTTAGCTTGCCATACTCCTCTGCTGACATGCTTGCCTGCTCTCCCTGACTAACTAAGCTTGTTGTTGTGTCTTCCAGCTTTTCCTGGTTAGGGGTTGCCACAGCGGAACTCCAGTCCGCTAATGATTGGCAGTTGATTTTTACATACAGGCTTGCCAGGCCTGACGCACAACCTTCAACAAAGGTACGCCCATTCATGCATGTCTCCACGCAGAAGACGCTCTAGCTGAGAATTGAACTGGCCAGCGTCTTACTGTGAGGTGACAATGCTACCACAGCACCACCACCGTGGGACCCCTGACTAACTAAGCTAAAAAAAAAATAAAACAATTGTGATATGATCTCTGAATGTTCACTGCATGTATGCTTAAGAGTACAAACACTTTCGGTGACCACTGTACACAGGCTACAGGAATTCAGTAGCCACACCACTACAAGCCAGTTAATATGTGATGTAGCTAACTCACCACTATCAACCAATTATTATGTGATGTGGCTATCCCACCACTGCCAAACAATTAATATGTGACTTCCCTGCAAAGGCCCATTAATCAAGGAGCCTCAATCCTCACCACTAGCACCCATGAGGGATGTGCACATTGGGAGAATGACAAGCACACACACAGTAAAGTACAATTTCCCTTAAGTGCACACAGTCAGTCTGGGGCTGGTTTCTCCCTCTTTCTCCAGATCCCCAGTAAAACTCCCCACTGGCACAGCTATAGGGTTAAGATCTCAGCTGAGTGGCCAAGCTAAGACATCCAGCACCCTCTCTGTCCAACCAGTGCTTTGTGTCCCTGCCCAAGTAGCTGACACACACACACACACACACACACACACACACACACACACACACACACACACTTACTTTGAGATTTGATTGATATACAGACACACACACACTTGGTAAAAGCTGGCACAGGTTCACTAGCTATGCCCCCTTCTGCCCAGACTATAAAGTAGTACCAGCTGCCACCAGCCACCCTTGTCAGCTACTTAAGGCCCTTGCCAAAGGGTGCCCAATCTTACTGTATAATATTACTGTTATCCAAATGGTAAGTGTGACCAAGACTTGAAGGCTATTTAGGAGTGGCCTGTACAGTGTCACCAAATACATATGTGTGTACTCTAAGAGCTTAAATATCTCTAAACAAACCAGCCACAATTAAAAGGTTTAAATATATGCAATAATAAATAAAGAACAAGACAATATTCAGTAACTCAGCACAGTGACCACAGAGTTCACAATCACAGGAAATATTTTAAAATAATATTGCACAACAGTCTCAAATAAATACAGAAAACATCTAAACTTATATTTACTATATCCCTATCTATATCTAAGAGAAATCACTTTTCCCTAGTTACTTACTGTTAGCAAGACACAGGCAGAAGTGCTGATGAGCGGGATGTTTCTAGGTCCAAAGCCAAATACAAAATGCACAGACTCACTCTGAGATAGTTCTGAAATTGGTAATGCACATTACTGCTGGGTTAGCCAGGATGACATCACTTTTTGTTACCTGCCTTCATTTCCCAGGCTAACCGAAACTAACATTATTTATTTATTTATTTATTCCAGTTTGATGACCGAGGAGGTCCACTGGTCTCAGGGGGCCCGTTTTCAGTGGAGGTCCAGGGAGAAAAGTTCCACAACACAAAGTTTACTTGCATGAATAATTTCAAAGACAGTTTGCATTACAAAGAACAGGTTGCATTCAAAAAAGAAAAAAAAAAACAATTACAGTTTTGTTCAGGACAAAAAGACAGGCATATAGCATAATAGCTAGATTTTACTGTTTAGTTACATATACAATCTACATTTGAGAGTGAGGTTAGGAAGGTAAGAAGGTTAGCCAGGAGTAAAGGGGGAGGAGAGCTTGAGAGGTATGGGCTGAAGAGTACAGTTGCATTTCCTGTTTAGATAGAGATAGGAATGAAGTTGAGTTTTAAAGTTATTAAGGTTGTCACAGGTCCTCAGTGTGGAGGGCAGAGCATTCCATTTTTTTAGCTAGGGAAAAGGATAACAGAAGCTGACCAGCTGGGCGCTTGGGTTTTTGAACGGTGATCAGGTTTTGATGAGTAGATCTAAGGGATCTGAGGGGGGTATATGGTTGTAGTATATTGGATAGTGCAGGGCAGTTAGTGGGTTGGAAAAATAATTTGTGGGCTGTGGTGATTTGGAGAAAGTCAAGTTGATTGGGGAGTTCAAGCCAGTTTAATTAGTGAAGGGAGGAGGATTTGGCATTGGTGGCGAATCTGGAGATTTTGTTGTAACACTTCCAGTTTGGAGTTAAGTGTGGAAGATAAATTAATAAGCAGAGGAGCGCCATACAGTAGAGAGGGAAGGAAATAGGTTGTGGCGAGAGTTAGTCTGGTGGTAGGAGAGAGGAAGTGGTTGTTTCTGTAAAGTAGGCCAAGTTTTGTGCGTGTTTTCTTGATGTTTAGCTTGATATGAGTGTTAAATTTTAGGTGATCATCAATGGTGACACCAAGAAGTTTGGCGGAGTGTATGACCTCGATAGTGGAGTTGTTATGGCTGGTAATCTGAAGTGAATTTTTATCTTGAGGGGAGGATTTTGAGGGAGAGAATAGAAGGATCTTAGTTTTGTTGGCATTTAGTGAGAGGTGATTTTGGAGCATCCAGTTTTTGGTGGTTGAGAAGGCAGTTTGTGTCAGAAATTGGAGCTCTGTTAGGTTAGTGGCACAGCTGTTCAAAGTGGAATCGTCGGCGTACTGCACAACTTTGGTATTGGGTATGGCTTTGTGGAAGTCATTAATAAAGATATTAAATAGCAATGGGCCAAGTATGGAACCTTGGGGTACTCCAGTGGGGGTAGGAAGGAAAGTGGAGGTGGCCTGGCCCCATTTCATGGCTTGAGACCTGTCTGAAAGATAGCTGGAGAACCAGGAAAGAGTTTTTTGGGAAAGGTTGAGATTAGAGAGGTGGTTTAGTAGGTGGTGGGTATGGGAGATGGTGTCAAAAGCTTTAGATAAGTCCAGCAGAGCAGATGATACCATATTACCAGAGTCATGGGCTAAATTGACAGAATGTAAGAAGGAGAGAAGGGCAGAGTTGGTACTGTGTCCTGGGCAGAAACATAATTTTTAACATCTCTATGGGAGACGTACATATCTCTCAGAAGTTTGCCTAGAACTGGAAGTCGTAAAACAGTTAACACTTTTACATTTGAAACCTAGTAATTATTTCTATTTCAAGACAATAGGAAATCTTTAAATGAACAATAAAGGTTGGAAGGAAAGTCACCAGGATGACCACGGCAAGAAAAAAGGTTTATTCAAACCCCAGCACAGCACAGTAAAACACCACAAATATTTGTGTTTGAATAAACCTTTTTTTCTTGCCATGGTCGTCCTGGTGACTTTCCTTACAACCTTTATTGTTCATTTACTGGTTGGTTTAAGATTGTGGTTCGCTTCCTTTTTTGATCACAATAGGAAACCTTCTAGACATTGTGTCTGCTCTGAGATGAAACAGAGATAACAGAATCGTAAAACAATTTCCACTCATTTTCTTTTGGTTTTGCAAGTTAACTCTGCCTTACAGATTATCTGCAAATATACAGAGCTGAGTATATATTTTTTTGGTTATAGAGTTTGTTAATTGTTGCTTAGATCTCTATTGAAACTGTTGTCTCAATGTTCTGAGGGACTGATCGGCAAATATACAGAGCTGAGAATTTTTTTTTGGTTTTAAAGTTTGTACTGTTAGTTGTTGCTTAGATCTCTGTTGAAACTGTTTTGCCACACCCACCCTCTTTATTTTTGGTTTGTAGTTAAATTTGGTGGCTTTTGCAGTTGCCCGCTACTGTAGATTTGATATGGGACACTCCTCCAGTCCCATCTCTTTGCCACATTCTACCTAATAAACTTTCTGCACTTGCTATTAGTCCTTTTTAATCAAAAAGAATCAGTAATTTAATTGCATTTTTTAAACTGTGTTTGGTCTGATATTGCTGCATACTCAAGCGTGATAGCTTGCACTGCATGTGAATTGTTTTTACTACTGTTTTTGCTTTTCTGTAAAAAAAAAAAAAAACTGTAAGCCTATTCCCACCTTTCCTGCAACTTGTGTTCCAGATACAGATTTGCTGTATCCAGGACTGTATGTTAGCTTCTGAGCCCCCCAAGCCTTTCTGTGTTGGAGGGAAGCCTTCTAGCTTATCAGTGGGAGAGGTAAGCACTAGGTAACCTGTCTACCACATAAGGAGTGGTTCTGGCCCAGAAATTGTAGTTATTGGCCGTTTGGGCAATCTTCCATCTCTCTCAACTTTCTGATTTGAAAGCCTGCATTTGCACTTGTTTCTGTCCTGTAACTCGTCTAGTGCAGATACAGATTCTTAGTTTTAGCACTTAAATTTGCTTGTTCATGCTCAGCACTTGTTAGAACTTGTAAGCACTAAATAAGCTACTAATTACTATAGCACTCAATCTTCCTCATTACCCAGAGGAAAACAGCTTTTGTACTTACTTTTCTCACTTGCTTAGAGAAAAACAGCTCTTGTACTCACTTTCCTCACTTATCTAGAGGAAAACAGTTTTTTATTCAGGCATGTCCAAGGGTCAGCTCCCAGTGTTCTCTCCTGTCTATCTGATGAATCTGGGCATCTTGAGGCAATGTAGAAATTGCCTCATGTACACAGACAACCCTCTCCTCCTACCACCCAACACTACAACCTGCGAGAGATGCACTTATCTAGCCAAACTGGAGGTAAAGCTCTCTCCAACCAAGACTGAAGTTGACATCATGAGGAGAAGGTAAACATTTGCACCACACCACACTCATCACTTAGTCTCACTAAATCTACACCACCAAAATCCACACACAGTAACACAAAAACATTTGCGGAGGCTCTCAATAATAATCTGTCTAAGCAACAGAAACCTCCAAAGCAGAAACGCAAGCAACCTCCATCCCCCAACACAACCCAAATGACACATAGCCCACAGACTCAGTGTGCCACTCAACCACAGCGAATAAGGCAAAATGACATACCCAACACACTAGTCATAGTTGACTCTATAGTCAGGCACACTGATGTCCCACTTACCAGGCTAAACAAGGAGAAGGTTACTGTCAGCTGCCTGTCTGGTGCCAGGATCCGCCACATAACCCACACACTCAGGTCACTCCACAACAAGTAAAAATATGACTCTGTCATTATCCATGTTGGTGTGAATGACCTGAGACATACCTCCCGGGAATACATGAAAAAAGACATGGAAGAGCTCTCTGATCTTGTAGCCCAGGCAGGTATGACCCTAGTCCTGAGTAGCATTCTGCCATCGCCCAGAATGATACCGTAGTACATGGACAAAATGATTGACTTCAACAATTGGCTAAGCTTTTGGTGTCATTCTAAGGGCATCCAGTATTTATCTGCTTGGGATGACGTGGTCGACAGACCATGATGCTTTGCCACAGATGGCCTGCACCTGTCGCCCCTGGGATTCAGGATACTGGCTAAGGCTCTTGCTGCCCTATAGTGCCTTTTTTTAGGCAGGGTTCAAATAACAAATTCGCCACCATAACAGGAACAAGCAAGCAAAAACTGAGGGTAACGCTACTCAATGCTAGAAGTCTAAATTTCAAAATGCACTCACTCGAGGCACTCCTTAAAATGGAGAACATCAATATCTGTGCAGTGACTGAGACCTGGTTCAAGGCTCCAGAGAGCACCCCTGCATTACCAGGCTATAACTCATACCACACTTTTCGGCCATGTAGCCTGGACCGGAACACCAAAGGCAGAGGTGTGTCCATATTCATTAAGGATATCCACACCTCCAGGCTAGTTGCTCAGCATAATGCATCCGAGGTTGTCCAAGTGCAACTAACTCTGGGCAAAACTGCAATCCAAATTGTAGCTTGCTGCAAATCCCTCACCATGTCCCAGGATTCACACTCCTCTTTTCTTGATGTACTGGAAAATATTAGGGTTCAACCAAACACCCTAATAATGGGCGGCTTCAACTACCACACCATTAACTGGGAAAATTACACATGTACCAACTCCTTAGCTCAACACTTTCTGAAATTCATAAACTCCAATGCCCTAGATCAACGTATCCACACCACCACCAGGGGGCAACAATATCCTAGACCTAGTCATTATCAACATGAGTGACCGGTGCTCCACACCTGAAGTCAACTCTTGGTTGGTCCGATCCGACCATAAGCTTATCACCCTTGATATCCACATCCCGCCCCCACCCCCATTAAGGAATCCACAGTAAAAAATTTCTCCAAAGCCAACTTCATGCTTCTTAAGACAGAAGTGGTGAACTTCATGACACCCATGCAGATGGACAATACAGTTACAACTGCTGAATCCTACACAAATGCACTCTATAAGCACTTACATGAGTGCATGGATCGTGCTAACCCAAACAGAAAAAAAAGGAAGCCAATCTAGTGGCCCCCTGCCATAAACAAACTGTACAACAGAAGGAAGAAACTGTTGCAAAAGAGAGTAAAATTTCATGAGTGGAGGAGCTCCCTGGTCAGCCTCAGTAAGAAGCTGAGATCCCTTATAAGATCCTCTAAAGCTAGCTATGAAAACAAAATTGCCACTAAATCTAAGGACAGCCACAAAGCATTCTATAGCTATGTCAAGAATCTAGATGGCAACACCCAGATCTGCTCTGAGTTACAGCACAAAGACACGAAAATTACAGAACCAACTGATATTGCCAACATCCTGGCAGATCGATTCAGTGCTAACTTTACACCCCTCTCACCCTCTAAAGAGCCCGTATCTATACAGGAAGAATGCATAGTCCCTGTAATCACAACTACACAGGTAAAAGCTGCACTATCTAAAGCCAAAAACACAGCATCCATGGGACTGGACAACATCCCTGGCTGCGTTTTACATGAACTTCAGAACAAACTGGCATCCCACTTAAGCACCATGTTCAATAATAGTCTCGCATCAGGCTTTGTGCCCACTGAATGGCACACAGCAACAGTTATCCCACTCCACAAAGGGGGAGCCGCCACTGATCCCTGGAACTATCGACCTATTAGCCTGATGAGCCTGGTCTGTAAGGCCATGGAACGTACCATCTTGGAGCTCATAAACAAAGACATTGGTAACCTCCAAACTCTGGATCTCATCCAGTTCGGGTTTGTGAAAGGCAGATCATGCCTCCTGAACCTGATCGACTTCTTTGAGGCAATCACCAAAGCCGTGGATGAGGGTAAGGTGGTTCTCACAGCCTATCATGACCTCACCAAGGCTTTCACCATCCCCTATTCTGGAATTATAGCTAAACTCACTAAACTAGGTATAAATCCCTACATCACAAGATGGGTTGCCAACTGGCTCACTGACAGAACCCACACTGTAAAAGTTGCAGACTCCAAATCTGACCTCAAAGCTGTGACAAGTGGAGTACCACAGGGTTCTGTCCTGGGACCTCTCCTGTTTTGGTATCTACTTCTCTGAAGTACAGGCTAACACAGAAGGCCTCTGGCTAACTAAGTTCACAGATGACTGCAAACTAGGAGCCATAGTCAAGTCCCAAAATGATGTGGACATCCTACAGAAGGGCCTCACTAAGCAGATGTCTGGTGTCAGAGCCATGGCCTCAAGCTCAATTGCAAAAAGTGCAGTGTCATCCCCTTTGGTAAAAACTCTGTACCCATGAACTACCACATAGGCAGCAATCTACTTAACACCAAATGTGTGATAAGAGACCTTGGGACCCAGATGGACAGTAGTCTCTCCTTTGATAGTTACATCGCCACAGTCAGGAAATCCTTCTATGTGGCACACCTCATCATAAAAGGGTTCTCATCCAGGAAAAAATAGGTCATTATTCACCTCTACTCATCACTCATTAGATCCATTATAGAGTACAACGCCCCCTTTGGAATGTACTTCACAAGACATCTGCAACAGCTGAAAAGGCCACAGACGTACCTCACAAAGTGGATTACTGGCCTCAAACAAATGCCCTACACTGATCGCCTCAAAAAACTCCAGCTTTACTCCGTAGCATATCACCTACTCTGAGGTGATCTCTGCCTAACATATAAAGCTATGTCAAACCCAGAGCTGTTGGACATGCTACACCTAAAGAAATCCCAATCCCTCCAAGCTACACGCTCTAGGGACCTAAACCTTGTCACCACAATAAACGGGACATGCTGGAGGGATGGATTCCTGTCCCAGAGACTACCTATACTCTGAAACAAGCTACCCATCTATGTCAAGCAAAGTTCTTCATTAGCACTCTTCAAGAAAAATCTTGATGAGTGGATGGGAAATAGGAAATACACCCCGGGGATTACTTCTGTGTCTGCTGGACAGTGGCACAGGAAAATAACTTTCTTGGGTGGCGTAAGCTATCGAACTTTACTGGCTAGGCTTAAGTAGGCCCTTGGGCCGATAGCCTAGTACCTACCTATGAACCTATGTTCCAACTTCTACCATTAACACCTACACTTGCATAACCACATACTTTATATACATTTCTGTCCTTTTACAGTAGGGTACATTGTGGTCACATTTTAGCTCAGTACTTTACACACACTTCTGCATCAGCAGTTTACTATACACATAACATATAGTTCTCTTACATTTGTAAAACAAGCATGTGAATCATAGTAATATTCACAAATGACATATGATTATTTGCAACATTCCAGATAGCTGGTCTGGCAGTATTTCCCTAGTGTCACAGCGTTAACTTTTGCCAGACAGATTTCAGAAATTCAAGCTTGATCTTGCAAACCACCTTATTTGATATTTTACAAAGACAGGGTTTCACTAGAACAAACCCTTCCTTTTTACCAAAAGTGGTGTCAGAAAAGAATATCAATCAGGCAATGAATTTACCAGTATTTTTCCCATTTTTTTCAATCAAAGGCAAGTACGGTTTGCATTTACTACATGTTCATAGACAATTACACTTCTGTCTTCACATAACAAAAGACATAAGAAAGTCTGACCAGCTGTTTGTTTCCTTTTCAAGTACTAAAATGGGCTAGCCAGTTACCAAAGTCTACCTTATCTAGAGGAATAAAAATTGTTCATAGATTCATTGGTGTGTACTATTCTAATGGCCCTGGAGCCTCTACAAACCTAGCCCATAGAAGTGCCCTGATGTCGTGTATTTTGTTTATATACAACAAGAGCAAAGTTGAATTACCTAAGCCTGTTAAGGCACACTCGACCAGAGCCGTCGCTACTTCAGCAGTGTTCCAATCTAAGGCTTCAATGGACGAGATTTGTGCAGCAGCAAAATGGTCTACCCCACATACTTTCATTGCTCATTACAAATTGGACTTGATCACTAGGGGAAGAGCATCATTTGTTCTATGGAGCTCAAGATTATCCTTCCATGAGTCCTCCTACAGTCCAAGGTAGCTATGACACTGTCCTATATGTCAAGGATAAATGAAGATTGACAACATCAGATGAAGAAGTTATGTACTTACCATAAAATTCCATATGTGTTGTCCATCTTCATTTATCCTTGACCCCCCACCCTCCATCCTCCTTCCTTTCAGGCCTCTTGTTAGAAAGCATTATGGTCCTAGTTATGCATTTTTTCACACATGATGCAAGATACCGTCTCCATAAAGGTGTTATTAGGATTATACTTGTCTTTTCCTATCTGCAAACTCGATCGGAGGTAATTTGGAGTGGAGCGATCTGGTAAGATTTGCACTCGAGATATATACACACACCGATGCGTTTTTGGTTCTCGTAGTATTGTCTGAGTCGGTTCCTATACTCTTAACAAAACCCATATGTCAAGGATAAATGAAAATGGACAACACATGTTATGGCAAGTACATACATTCTTTTTTTGTTACCTAGATGGATTTAGTAACTTGCAGTTTTGTTGGTATGGGGGAGTTGTTTAGTCTGCTGGGGTCGCCAGATTTGCTGATGCTGACTTCTCTGTTGTCAACAGATTGTAACAAGTCATTTTTATTTATTTATCAGAAAGCTTCAACTTGTTATATTTTGCCCCAGTAGATATGCCAAGTGTGTATGTGATCTATATATATATATATATATATATATATATATATATATATGTGTGTGTGTGTGTGTGTGTGTCTGTGTGTGTGTATGTATATATATATATATATATATATATATGTATGTGTGTGTGTGTGTGTGTGTGTGTGTGTGTGTGTGTGTAGATAGATATATAGATATATGTTGAAAACCAGATCTAATGTATGATCAGACTTTCAATTGATAAGGTTCATATTTGGTTAACTTGGGTTCTTATCAGTCTAGGGATTTTTGTCTGAAATGGATTGGCATTTTCTAGTAAGACATTTCTTAATGTACATTTTCAGTTGCAAAGATAAGGGAGTGGCTGCACCTTTAATCTCTGCCTGGCATTTCATAGTTCTCAGTAATGTGTGTATCTATGTGGTTGCAGTTGACATTATGAAATGTTTATATGGTTGGTAAGCTGAACTTTATTTGGAAATGTTTGTTATGTCCATGTTGCCAAAAAAGTAAATGGGTTTGTGTTAGGGTTGCAAGTATGTGTTTGTGGTTCAGGGATGGAGTTACAACTAGTTAAGGGGCTAACTTTAATACTGTGTATATGTGATGGTTTATGGTGCATTTTTGGATTAAGGGTTGGAGCATGTGTATGTGTGTGTTTGCTGGTTAAAGTTAGAGTTAGAGCTAAGTAAGTGTATAGTTTTAATGCTGTGAGTTTTGAATGTGTATGTGTTGCAGGTCTGAGTGTCTGGGATTTTTTTTTCCTTAAGGTAATGTACAAGGTTGGGGCAAGGTTAGAGTTACCACATCTGCCCACCCTTACTCTATATAATCATCACTTCCCCCATTAATCCCTTTCTAACAGTTGGACGTTGCTCGTATGACTGTAAAATTTGTTTATTTTTATTTATTTACTATTTGGAAGCCAGGTAAGTGGACTGGCCTAGAAAACACTTCAGCCACAACCTGGGATCAGAGACAAAATACAGTGCATGCAAACTTAAATTGTACATTTGAAAATGATAAGAGTATTAAGTTTACATAGCTGCAAAATTTCAGAAAGTTCAAATACAGCTATTATACAGCTTTTTTAAAGTAGAATGTTCTACAGTTCTTGCACATTTCTAATAAAGTAGCATGTTTACATGGGTTGTAATACAGTTTGAATACTTGAAATTGCTTCTTAAAAGTTTAAAATTGAATTCCGTTGTTAAAAAATATACTCAGATGTAAGACAAGGAAAAAACAGAGATTTACAGAAATAGGCCTAGAGATGAAGAAGTGAATATAAGAGAAAGAAGAGTTAAATGACAAAGATGAGCAATTAAGAGACCTCAAGCATTTTTAGAATTTTAAGCCTTTTCAAGTGCTTATCCATCATCCCTAAAGTATTTCCAAGCACCTTCCATGAAGATGTGCTCAGAAAACTGACTTGTTAAACTTGGCAAGAGTATCTTGATGCCATTTTTCAAGTGGAAGTTTGCTCCAGAGAAGTGGACCTGTTTGTGGGAAGACCCATTCAGCAGTGAGTGCTTTAAATGGGGAATGACTTGAGTGATATTAATTTTTTTGTGGGAATTCTTTAGGGAGTAAGACTGTTCCCTGATATGGAGTTTTCTTTTCAGAGGGGATGCAGTTGACATCATTTAGAATTTGAAACAGTAAAATGCATACAAGATAAGTGAAATTTTCAGTAAAAATGCATACAAGATAAGTGAAACTTTCAGTAATGGTTTAGCATTTTTGGCCAGTTAGAAGGTTGCAGTAGTGTACCGGAGTGTTAGCAAATAGAGCTAGTCTGGCAGTTTTATTCTCAGTGACTTGTAGTCCGAGTATCATAAGTATTGTGTAAAGAGAGTACAGGAAGGCAGTATTCTGGCTTAGGGCGAAGGACATTATTGGCCAGTGGTCTGAGGGCAGTAGGAGATCTCCTGTAGCAGAGTTTTAGTTGTGTGGGGACTTTATTAATGATATTTTAAGTGCAAGTTGTAAAGCTTAATATATTAACTGGGCAAATGTACTGCTCATTAAAAAGTAGTCTGTCAGTGAACTTCTGTACATCTTAAGTTGTAGTTGTCTCTGAAACTTGATAACGTCACTGTTTAAGAAAGACAGAGGAGTGCATCGGCAGGGTTCGTCTGCATCAGTGTTTTGCTCTTTGCTGTGTACAGAAAAACATGTTTGAATTTTCCTTACTGAATTGTTTATCAGTGGATTGTATCAAGTCACACCAACTCTAAAAATTAAGTGTATTTTATTATGCCATTAACACTTCAGTCTGTCCTCCAAGCATAGTAAAGAAAAGCCATAACTTTCTACAGAGTTTACTTCCAGTCATTATTTTTGTGGTAGCACAGTCATGTGATGTCTCACATTATTATTACACAATTTATTTACTTAGTGTAGCTCTTTTGCAAGTTGCTGGGTGTAGAAATGACTATTTTATAGTCATCTGCAAAGTTTGTTAATGAGATGCCCAGGTTGGGAGGGTGGCCTAATGGTTGAAGTGTTTGCCTTACAAACACAAGGTGCAGCGTTTGAGTCTCACAAGGGATAATTGGCTAAGCTTAAAATGGCTCGCAAGGGCAGTTAGCTTAGTACAAATATATATAAAACAAATATATAAGATTTGAGAAACAGATTCTGAATAGTAGGGTACCTAGAATCAAGCCCTGAGGGACTCCACCTCAGACATTTTCCTTTCAGAGGTGCACCTACAAATCTAGAAAGAAACACACAAAACAGAAACTCACAGCAAGTGTATCTAAAAGTGTAAATCCAAATGAAAGGCTCAAATGTAGTATAAATTGCTCCAATACATTTAGCGCTTTTGTTTCACAACTGAAACTTCATCAGAATAAAAATCTGCAAAACCTGAAATCTAACAAAATGGGTAAGTGACATCAGTTAACCAGTAAACTATCCACCTCACCAGATCTGGGCTTCCATTCAGGTTCACAAGTTTGTTGATACTTTCATGAGAGATAGTTCTGAATACCTTCACCAGGTCTAGGTATACTGTGTGCACTTCATAACAGCTACATATACTGCTTTAGTGACATTTTCAAAGACGTTTACTTGGTTAATAAGGTAAGATCTGCATATCTCTTAACTGTCCAGATTTTTGCAGAATGCCCAGATTCTTGCCTCATATTTTGGGTCTATTCCTCATAAAATTTGTCTTTTTCTGGACTGTTGTGACAAAATCAGTAAGGACTGAATTCAATAAATATTGACAAGCATTTGAGTTTCAGACTTCTTATCCTTAGGTATGGCTGTGGTGGTGCAGCAGTTAGCATTATCGCCTCACAGCAAGAGGTTCTCCCATTTGATTCATGGCTGGAGCGCCTTCTGTGTGGAGTCTGCATGTCCTCCCCACAGTTGAGTGACGTCTAAAGACATGCAGGTAGGTGCATGTATGAATGGGTGTGCCTTCCTTGAAGGTTAGCCGTTGGGCTGGCAACTCAGCACCGTAAAAATCCACTGCCAATCATTAGCGGACCGGAGTTCTGCTGTGGTGACCCCTAACCAGGAAAAGTCAAAAGACATTAATTTTAATTTTTTACTTCATATCCTTAGGAAAAATGCATTGTAACACAAGGCCTTTTATTCTAGAACCTTTTCTAAGTTTCTAATTGCAATATTTAAAATCTGTCCTTATTTCTGGGTCTTTGTCTCCCAATTATTTTTGTCTTTGTCCAGATTTTTTGTGCTAAGGGTTGATAGCTATGATGATCTGTCATCAGTGAAGCCAAACTGGTTTGTCTCCAGAGCTGTAATATTATCAGAATTTGTTACTGAGGTTGGAGATGAATTCCACGGCTTTACAAATAAGACTTCAGGCTGATGGGTCTTTAGTTACTAGGGTCTGTAGTGGCTGTTCTCTGTTCTTCTGAGGTGTAATCTGTTGCATGCCCTATGTTTAAGAGGTTAGAAAGAGGCTTCAGTGAGTCATGCTTGGTGCTACTAATCAGACTACCTGGAATATTATCAGGCTGCATGGAAGTGTTCTTGATATCGCTGCAAAGACTTGCTCCATACTGGGCTGAGAGGGGGGGGGGTGGCAGAGACTTGGAGTGCTGTGAAGAGTTATGTTGATTGGTGTTAATAAGCTGAAACTTAGTCTGTGAGTCAGGATATTCCTTATCTCCTTAGACTTTTCATGGGGGATTTCATTTTCCATCAGTTCTCCACATTGTTTGGCATTATTGTGTAGCTTTTTAACACACACACAGAAGCAAGTTTGATTGCTTTTAGTGCCTGTGGCTGTTTTGAGTTTATAATTAGCTTTGCTTATTCTGATTTCACTTATAAGTTACTTGTTAACATTTTATGCTCCCCCTCATGTGGGTGAATGTGCCTTCTTAGATTTATTCAGTACTACTTATTGTTGTGAAGTGCATTTATAAGAATTTATCACTATAAGGGTTTGTTTTTGGATTTTCCAGAATATCTGGTATGGCTAGGACTGCCATATCAATGTAACGTTTGAGGTCAGAATACAAGTAAGATATAAATGCAGAAGTTCTGTGTAGCATTAAGCAGTTGCAGAAGTATGCCTTTGGGAATTCCTTGGGTGTAGAATTATTAGTTTACAGAGAACACTAGCTTTGTGCAACAAGATCACCTGTTAGTGGTTAGATTTAACTAAGGATGATGGCACCCACAGACATGTATAGGAAGGGACAGCATTACTGAAGACAATGTCCAGGATATTACCTCTGGTTGGAGTGTTAGTTATACGTTCTAGGTAGTTGATAATCACACAGATCAGGAAGCATTGGACATGCTTGTCATTTCTGCTGTAAATGCACCATTTTATCTCAGAATAACTGAAACCTTCCAGGAGAAATGAGTTTATGTAAATAGGATTATTATTTTGGGCATTTAGATAGTCATTGTGGTCAGTAGGGGCTATTGAGAAAGATCTATAGCTACTGATAAGTGGTAGTTAACTGTTAATGGTAACTTGTACTTCCAAAAGTTCAAATGATGTCTGCACTAATGTGAGGGTGGAGTTCTCTGAAAAAAGATAGACACTCCTCTTAAGTTGTCTATAGGTCTGAAGATGCGGCAGGCATTTAACCACAGGAATAGTGGGAGAGCTTTCATTGCATTGGAACCATATCTCAATAGTGTTTGAATTGGATAAGAGCCTTGAGTTCAGGCATCGTTTTTTTTTTTTTTTTGAGTCTTCTGGTATTAAGCAGAACCACTGTATTATAATTATGAATTTGGGTTTGCAAGGCTTTCTGTCCAACATGTTTTTTTTTCAGAATTCTGAAATTCAGGGTTGTGAAAAAGAAACATTGTGATTCAAGGCATAGTTTTCTGTATTTCTGCAAATCACCTTGATGTGTCAGGCAGACAAAACAAAAAAAATTGTCTACAGTTGTTGTATCTTTCGGCTTTTCCCATTTAGGGGTCGCCACAGCGGAACTCCGGTCCACTAATGATTGGCAGTAGAATTTTACATATCGAGTTGCCAGCCCTGACACACAACCTTCAACGAAGGTACGCCCATTCACGCATGTCTCCACACAGAAGACGCTTTAGCTGAGAATCGAACAGAACAATGTCTTACTGTGAGGCGACAATGCTACCGCAGCACCACCACCGCAGCAGTGAGGTGATGAAATCAGAATGCTTGAATATAATTAGTCACAGACAACTCAGGTAATGAAAATACAAATTTTTTTAGAAAATACAGAATTTTCTGTTTTAAGTGCTAGTTAGTTAGTTAGTGAACAACTAACCCAGCCAACCAGTCGTCAGTAGGTAAACACATCAGACTCAATTCAGTTTTGCCTTTTGGTTGAATACTGTCTAACTTTTTATTGGATGAAAACATCAACCAAAGATGTGAAAAAAAAAAAGGTGGACTAGACCTGGTCAAAAGTTCAACAAACTCCACCCTTCCTTTCTATGAATGACTGCCACAAGCATTGCAAAACCACTTATAAACATTTAAAATTTCTCATTAACATGTGGCATATCAAACGTTTCATTGTTTCTCCACAAGGTCAATGCACAAAACAATCTCATTTCATCGGACCCATTTAAACCTGTGTGCTTTCATTAAAATGTATGAAAAGTTACTCTATAAGTACATTTTTGTTGAGCGAGAGACTGTTGTATGATAAACAATGTGTGTTCCATGATCTCTTCAGCACAAAGCCTGCCATTTAAAAAAGTAACTGAAAAGATTTATTGCAATATTAAGTACTTTTTCATTGCTGATGTCTTTGTAGACATGGCCAGAACATCTCAAACTGTCAGCCATGACCTGCTTCTTAGAAAGCATAGCAAATTCAGTTTTGTCAGTAGTGCACTAAACTAGTTTGAAAGTTACATGCAGAAAAAACATTCCAGATTTGCTCCAAGACCTTCTCAAACATAGGTTTTCAAAATATTGGTGTGCTGCAAGTAACAGTACTGGGTTCACTTCTGTTCTAACTGTTCATTAATGAACTTACCCATGACCTCCTCCTCACTTAATATGACCATGTACAATGATGACTTCCTACTAATTGAATCGGCCACATCCGCAACTGACCTTCCACGTAAATTGCAGAATAGTTTATCAACTTTTGAACAAACCCTAAATATCAGGCTACTAACCCAAATAAATTTTTCATTATGCTATTTGTCTCTCTCCAAAAACTTGCCAGTCTGTTGCTAACTCTATTGAAAGACAATATGAACAACATTATACAGCAAAGGTCACTGAACAAAGATATATTCATCCAGTCCTAATCCTCACACAATGCACAGTTGAATAAAAAAAGTATAAGAAAGATACTGACACAGCTTAAACTTTGCTATAAAATCTCCTCCATGCTATCTTCAATTGCCTGCATGGCTGCTGTTGCAAACATTCTTATCCCCAAACTCGAATATGGGCTGGCCTATTAACCTTTCACTCTAGTGACAATACCCACAAATTGCATGTTGCAGAAGACCCATCCCACTTTGGATTTGTTAAGGGTAGACCATGTCCATTAAACCTGGTTAGGTTCTTCTACAAGAAAGTCATCAGGCCCTGGACAAGGGAAGGATGGTGCATGCCACCTACCTTGACTTAGCCAAGGCATTTGACACAATCCCTCACTCAGGTGTTATAGAAAAACTCTCCTAATTGGGAATTAACACCTACATTACCAGATGGGTAGACAGTTGGCTCACCGACAGGACACATACTGTCAGAGTAGGTGACTTCACCTCTAGCAAAATACTGGTCATCAGTGGCATACCACAGGGTTTTGTGCTGGTCCCTTTACAGTTCAGAATTTAATTTCAGAAGTCCAGGCAAGTGTATTACCTGTGAGTGACAAGTTCATTGACAACTGCAAATTAGGAGTAATCACAGAGTCCCCCAATGATGCTAATATACTGCAGAAAGGGTTAACACAGACAAATGATTGGTGCCAAAGCTAAATGCAAAAAAATGCATTATCATTCCCTTTGGGAAAGCTAACATCCCTGCTAATTACATTATAGCAGCACCCCCCCCCCCAAGTGTAGACCCAGTGGTACTTGATTTGCATACTCGGGTTGATAGCAATCTGAACTTCAACCACCACATATGTATAGTGGTAAGGAAATCCCTCTATGTGGCACATCTCATAAGTAAATGCATCATATTTCAATATAAGGAAGTTGTAATTCCACTATACTCATGCCTCATCATACCAGTAATTGAGTACAATGCTCCCTTTATCATGTATCTCACCAGACACTTGCAACAACTGGAGAGACCACAGAGGTTTCTCATCAAGAAAATACAGGATGACAAGGTGCCCAACACAAGTCTTACACTGAAAGACTGATAGCCCTGTTGCTGTATTTTGTCTCCTACAGGCTGCTAAGGGGAGACCTGTGCCTGGCTTACAGGGCAGTCTGTGACCTGACATTGGTGGAAATGCTACACATAAGTAAATCAAATTGCACAAGTGTCACTCACTCCGGGGATTGTAAAGCCTGTGACATGATCAAATCATGCTAGAGAGAAAGATACATCTCGCAGAGATTACCCCTTCTCTGGAACAAGCTTCCCATTCACGTAAAGTAGAGCCCCTCCTTGACACTCTTCAGACACAATCTAGAACAATGGAGGGGTGACCATAAATTCTGTCCAGGGGTGGTGCCCATGTCCTGTATGGATAGAGGCAATCGGTGTTAATTACCATAGACTCATACCTCTGTGAACTTCACTCACCTAACTACTGACAATAATACAACTCAGGATAAATATGGCTTGGCTTGTAAGGGCTTTAGAGTCATCAGCCTAGTAATATCCTATGAACCTCTTAAGATCTGCAGATTTTTGGTAGCAGGCCCATGTACACACCATTGTAAGATAGTAAAAAGCATTAACTGGTATTAACTGGTTGCCAATACAAGGCCAAGCTACAGTGCTTATTAACCCTACTTCATTCAAAATCCTTGCACTGGGCCACCCTCTCATACTAAAACTTTACTCTGTAACTATGGTTAATCATACAATCTCAGGGACAGGCAAGTTGAAATTGTTGTATTAGTAAGGACTTCATATGAAACTAATATAGGTACCAGGCTGGAAACGGCTACTTCAAATCGTCTACCAGTTTAATTAAGGAAACAGACACTTATTAGCTTTAAAGTTAAATGAAGATAAATCTAATTTAATGAAAGTAAATGTACAATAACAGAATAATGGACATCATAATATGTACACTAATGTTAGGTTACAGAAAAAAACTTGTGTTGGTGTGTTGCCATGCTACCCCAAGCAAAATCTAAGAAACAAGGTAGTGGGTTCATGTTGTTGCAGGGAAAAGTGGAGTCCAAAAAAAAAAAATCATACTTGTATTCAAATCGTTAATATCTCTACAAAGGCAACCAAGGTCCAAAAATTCCATACAGATGAGGGAAATCAGTTAAAAAAAAGTTTAATCCAAAACAAATAGGTTTAGCACTTTCATTCCTGCTACTTGGGACTTCTTCAGAACAGAATCAAAAGAGCACAATAGTCTTAAATAAATAATAAATACACACAGACAATACTTAATCAGTTAAAACCTTAATGAATTTAAAGTGATAGTATTCATGGGAAAAACCCAAACTGGTTCAGAGTAAACAAAAAAAAGAGAAGTTTTAAGTAATTCACGTTAAAAATCGTAAACTATACATAATGTCCTTAAAATCAAACCCATAATTTAGTTGCTCTCAACTTTAAAAATGGATGTATTGAAATTTGATCATTGAGACCTGGGTTTGAATAATTTGAAGCATCCAATCTAAGTTGGCATACTAACTCTCTGTATTCTACTCTTGTTTCCCATTGACCACCTCTAACATCCAAAGGAATTTTCTCAAATGTCAGAAAACCCTCACAGTCCAAGGAATTCTTATTAAGGCCATTGTTTTTGTTCCTCTTCCAAATATCATACAAATGCTTTTACATTTTCTTCCCCCACACTCCTTTCTGTTTTGTTAACATAAAATGGTTGGCATTTATTACAGATCACATTATAAACTATTCCTCTCGTATCCCAATTGCCCTTTAAAAAAGTTACATCAGAGTGACAATAATTGTTTAATATAATAAAATCTTTACCAGTAACATAATGGCATTGATTACATTTCCAACATTTTGTGGTTCCATTATTGCATGTCTCTCAATTCATATTCATTGCTCCAGTTCTATTTCTTTCTAAAATTCTCATTATGTTTTTGTCTATTTTAGAAATAAGCTGTGGGCATTCACCCATTATACCAAAAATATCTTCATCTGCCTTGAAAATCAACCAGTTGTTTTTAACGATCTTTTTTATTGACGGTGTATTGTTGTTATGCAAAACTGACAACATTTTCTTACTTTTATGTAGATACATCACTTCAAATGTGTTCTGCAGGTATATATTTGCGTAAGAGAGGGAATATATTTGACGTCTGTGTCCCTAGTCACCTCAACATATACCTCATTCAACAAGTCTTGGGTCTAGCCCCCTCCAATAACAAATCACAAATTTTTTGTATCTTGGTCTTGAACAACTTGTCATTTGATGCCATTGATGCTGCTCATATAAACTGTCCCTTAACTAAATTCCTTTTGAGGTGCCACAGGTGACAACTTTTATAGTGAAGTTAAGAATTAGAAAAAGTATTTGTTCTGTAAATAGAAGAAGCACAGTTATTGCTCTTAATCTCTAATTTAACATCCAGAAAATGGGTGGATTAGAGTGTGTATTCATGTTTTATATATATATATATATATATATATATATATATATATAAAATTAATTTAATTCAGGCCTTTCTTTTTCCTGTGTGATGACTATATCATCCAAATATCTACAGTAAAAATTGCAGTACAGGTTAGATGGAGACTTCAGAGTGAACAATTTCTTCCAGGTGAACATAACTAAGTTGCAGTGTATTGGGGTACATGCCACCCCCATTGCTACTCCCTTGATCTGTCTGTAAACTTCCCCTTCAAAAAATAAGAAATTGTTCTACAAAACTATTTCCATGAGTTCCATAATAGACCTTATTTCTCTCCCATTTAATCCACCATCTTCCATTAAGGTTTCATGAAAGTACTTAAGACCCACATCATGTGGGATACTAGTTAATAAATCAACTACATTGACTGTCAGAAAAATTATCTTTTTCTTACAGTGTTCAGGTGTTAATTTCTGTAGAAAATCCTACAAGTCGTTTAATATGTGGGAATATCTATTTAGAATGTTTTCCAACTATCTGTCAATAGAAATAGCTAATGGAGACATCTTCAGTCCTTGTGCAGAAACTATAAGTCTATATGGGAGGTTAAGGATCCCTTTTGTGTGTTTTAGGTATCCTGAATACAGCTGGTATTAGAGGTCATTTGTTCAAAAGAAAACGGTAAATGTCCAAGGTTATCTCACCCTGAATTTTTCTCTATGCTGTATTAATTTAATTTTAGATGTAACCCTGTACTTGATGTCATCTTGTAACATGTTAAAGGTAGAACTCACATAATCTGTCTGGTAAGCTATAACCATCCCTCCCCCTTATCAAGTTTTATGATCCTTATGGTTTTATGTTTAGCTAGTTTCACTAAAAGTTTCCACTTGTCCCATGTCAAGTTAATATATCTAGTTTGCATTTTGTTGAACAAAGAATATATGCCCTGTTTGCAAGCTTTCTCAAATACCATCATCATCTTATTCAAAGTGGGGTTATCAAGACTTTTTTTCCTAATAGTGTTGATATTAAGTGGTGAACTTCTGTTTTTGTTCACAATTGCTAGATTCCATTTCCTAGTATAAAGTTTCAGTCATCCCCTAATTTTGAATTATTATCGGGAATCTCATCTTGTTTATCAATAAACTGCCAATCTTGTTCAGTATTAATATTTGAATTTAGACTCTCATAATCTGTCGGTGGATTTGCCCAACCCCCCCATCTCTTTAAGAAGATATGCAACACTGGCTGCATAATCATCATCTCTAAGCAACTACATCTGTTTGTATGCCTAATATGCTCAGTTTGCTTAGCAATATTTTTAAAAATGTTGTCATATGTAGATCTATAATAATCAAAAAGTAGGGTGCTTAGAATACAGTCATTCTAAGTCTTAACCTCATTAATTAAACTATTAATTACAGATAAATTGAATTTGATGATAAATTCCAGTAGTGTAATACCATGTCTATCAAACATGGCAACAAGTTGAGCCCTTGGTGTGACACCAAAGGGAAATTTATGCAGCCTTAGTCCTCTAGGGACTTGTTTATGCCCGATCCATTTGTTTAAATAACTATTATCCATTTGAACAGTGCACACCTTTAAAGGTTTATTTTCCAGTGTGTGTAACATTTTTAAACTTGGTATATATTCATAGTTAAGTTGATTGCCATGAAAAAAAGTTTCATAACAACCAAGCATTTAAATACATGAGGTTGAACATATTAGTTATAAAATTCTCAGAATGAGTTGGCTCCATAGTTGCAGAAACTGGTGTAAGCCATATGGGCTCTCTCCTTCACGTTATAGGGCCCTGTGATTGAACATGGTGTAGTCAAAGTGGTGTTGTCATTATACCATCTAGGAGGTGAAGTGGAAGGCCTTGGATGTGTACCATTCATGGCCCATGAAGGGGAGATCTGTGCAAGTGTAGTGTTTGACCCATCTCATTTAGTTCCTAAACCGGTGTGTGATAATGTAGCAGCCAAGGCCATAGTAGAAAGAATTTGGCTGCACTACTGGGTTAAAAGAGCTAGCAACTGTGTGAGTTCCCTTTGTTGACTCACATGTGTCTCTCCTTCCATAACTGGAATACTTGTTTCTTCTAATCCCAGTCGAAGTAAGTTGAATTCCACTCATCCGTACGTATCCCTAAGATTAAACACACTGAATTTTAAGACACACATCATGCTGGTGTGTCTTTTTCCAACTGGAATCTTCACTATAAAAGCTGTCACCCATGGCACTGTAAAATAAATTTGGTTAAGGGGCAGTTTAAACAAGTAGCATAAATGGAATTGAATGATGAGTTGTTTAAGACCAAGATACAAAGAATCTGTGATATGTTATTGGAGAGGAGCTTATAACCAAGATTTATTGAATGAGGTGGCTAGGACAGAGACATGAAATATATCCCTCTCTTAGGCAAATAAATACCTGTCAAGGAATATGGTAAGAGTGACATAGATACATCTAAGTATGAACTTTTTTATGTTGATTTTACATAATGACAAAGCACCATCAATAAAAAAGATTATTAGAAACTGGTTGATTTTCATGGCAGATAGATATTTTTGTTATATAATCTCTTCCCCAAACTCCTTTCTGTTTTGCCAACATAAAACGATGGCCATTACTGTCCAGTGAAGTAGATATACTGTCAGCAGCATTTTTTTTCAACCAGCTGTGAGCTTCTGTACAAGGTTAAGCAGTTGTATGTGTTTTGTTGAGATGTTACATTAATATGAAAATTATGGCAGTGTGAATAATTAGTATGGGAACAACACATCTGTTTAACTACATTAGACAGAAGTCGGATATCAGTGCATTTATGTTGGCTATCATGTAAGCTTTAAGTTGAATTCTTTCAATCAGCTCTATATAATATGATTTTGGCTATTCATATTTACATTAATAATTGTAATGTTAGATGGCTAGAGTCAACAATTTGGCTAATCACAGAGAAACATCTGTAGCCCTCACTGAGGTTTAATAAGGAGAACAGGATGGCTTGCTTGGGAAGTGGGAATGTAACTCATGTAACCATATGACAAGAGACTGTGGATGCATATTTTATTTGCAAACAGAAAGCTACAGGAACTGGTCATGTGTAGAAAATGGTAGCTATAGCTGCTGCCTGCAGTATTCAGACAGTCTGAATAGATTTGATGGCTCTACCTACCAGTATATGTATTTTGTGCAATTAGAAACTATTGTTTCACCACTGACTGCTAATAAGGATGCAGCTGTAATGCTTAAGTATTACATTTCTAAGTCTTTTTTGAAAAATGGGGATTGGGGCTCAACTGTAATTTCTGAAGGGGCGAGAAATCTCTACAATTGCTTATAAAACAGGTGGAGTACTAAAGATAGAAAATATGCCATAAACAATTGAGCTTTTTTGCTTACTGTTTAAACATTATCAATATTTTTTGTTTGCTTTTAATTTTGCACAGGGACAAGTTGGATTGATTGGCTCTGCAGGCCCCATGGGAACTATAGGAGTAGTGGTAAGTTCACATTTTATTTCCATCGTAACTAGCAAGATTGGTAATGCATTCATACTTTTTGATGTTATGTGATCCTATCTCGCCTACATTCTGTACTGATGGGTTCGGAGCCGATCCTCGGCTCCGACTCTGCACGCTATGCAATAGAGCGAAGTCTCTAATTGGCTGAGCTATTCTATATCCCAGGATGCACCACCACCAATTCCCCAGATCTCGTTTGCCGCTTGCAAAGCAAAGACGTGGTCTCGAGCTTGGCTGAGCTAAGTGCTTTCTTTATTAGAATTTTCTGTCAGGAATTTTCTTAAACTTAACCAAAAAGCTGTTTTAACAGCTATTGTTGTGTATGAGTGAGTTTTCTGAACTTTTTTGTGGTAAAAAATTGTTTTTTTCAGGGAAAGGTTTCCGTTTAAGTTAGAGGGGCCTTCCCCTCGTGCGTGAGTAGCCTTTTTGTGTAGTGTTTGTGAGGTGATCAAGTTCCCGTTTTTAGTTAGAGGGTTCTTGGCCCTCCTGTTGTGTGACCAATACCCTTTGGTTAACTTATATTTTTTACTGTAAGTGTGTTTGTTCTGATTATTCAGTTTTCCTGTGTTTTTTCTAACTGTTTGGCATTATGTCAAAAGAGCACAGACCCTCTGGATTTAAAAATGCACTAGATGCAATTACAAAATGTCTATAACGGATGATCACTCCCTTTGCGTGTACTGTTTAGGACCCAAACACCTTCAGGAGTCTTGTAGTGTGTGTCACGCTTTTTCCTCTCGAGTCCTCCAAGAGAGGAAAAATAAATTGATTTTAAAAGGACTTATTAAGCCTTCTTTTGAAGAGGCCTTATCTTCCTCTTCTTCTTCCTCTAAGAAAAAGAAATCGTCGGCTCCGACCAGCCCGTCGGAACCGACCACTAAAAAATCTAGGCAGGCTTCTCCATCGGCTCCACGGACTTCGGAGCCGAGGGCGGAACGGTCTGCCTCGATGCCTCCAGCCTCGACTCCTCTGGCTTCGGAGCCGATGGCTGGAGCTTCAAGAGGCGGATCACCTTCATCGGCTCCGCTGATTTTGGAGCCGATGAGGGTTGTCCGCTCAGACTCTTCCCCTTCGGCGCTGAAGTCTTCTTCGGCACCGAGGGAAATTACAATGGAGTCTCCTTCGGCACCGATTTTGATCAAGACAATTCAGAGCTGGTCCCCCAGTCCTTCGGAACCGGTGGAGAAGTCTAGTCGGACCCGTTCGATCTCCTCCCGATCTTCCAAGATGTCAGATTCGGACATTGACAGGGTGCTCCAAAGGCTGTTTCAGTCTCCAGTCTTCAAAAAGTTAGTTTCGGCTCCAGCCCAGTCGGCTTCGGAGCCGATGGTCCACCCTTTAGCCTTGGTTCCTCCTCCAACAGCCTTGGCACCATTGGAGTCGGTGCTGGTGGAGCCGATGGAGGTGTCTGGGTCGGCTCCGACCCTTACTCCTACTCTGGCCTTTGGGTCAGAGTTCGGTACACGGACCTCTTCGGTCGGCCCCGGGGGTGACGCTTCGGGACTGATGTTTTCGGTTCCGAGCCTCTCTCTCGGTGCGTCGGCTGCGGGAGTGCCGTCTGCTGTTATGGCTTTGGGGGTCGGACCTTCCCAGGATTCTGGGGGTCCGGCCTTTAGAGACATGAGGAGTGCTTTAGCCAAATCTTCTTTGGCTACCTCCACCGTCTCCCCGGCACCTTCCCTAGGCATGGAGACTGGGTCTTTTGTAGTCCCCCTGTCTCAAGACAGCGGAGCCCTGGGGCCTGAGGTCACCCCCATTGGGGGTCCCCCTCTTCCTGGAGGTCCCTCTGAAGAGTCTTCGGAGGAACCCCCAAGAAAAAAACAGTGCAAGAGGAAGCATGTCGACTCCCCTGAAGAGTGTATCACCTCCGACACCGATCTTGATGATGCGGAAGGGTCCCCCAAGTCGTCCTCGGATGATGTCTCCTTTGCGGACATCATGGAAGTCCTCAAGCAACGAGGCAGCTGGCAGACCAAACCCCCTTCCTCTGATGAGTCGGTGTTCCTCAAGGCCTTTGGGGCTCAGCCCTCCGCCTCCTGGGTGTCTCCACCCTTCGATGAGCTCCTGGATTTGATCTCTCGAAGGGCGTGGGAACATCCAGATTCTGTGGAACCGGTGCCTGCTCGCCCTAACAAATTTTTGTCAGCGCCCCCGGAAAAGGAATTTCTCACCAAGGGTGTGGCTGTAGATGCTATGGTGGTGGCATCTGCTACCCAGCAAGATGTGGCAGAGGCTTCAACGTCCGTCCATCCCCCTAATAAGGAGTCTAGGAGCATGGACCGGTACGGGAAGCGCACCCTTTCTTCAGCGGCCTTTACATTAAGGTCTCTGAATTACCTCACGCACTTCACTAGACTTCAGAGGGACCTGATCAAGGAACTCTCAGATACCCTCTCTGGTAACCTGCCTGAGCAGTTAGCCCAGATGGTTAGCTCTCAGTTGGCTACCCTGTCGTCGATATCGAACTCGTCCATGAGGCTCATTTCGTATGCAGCCGAGGGGGCGAGTAGAGCGGCGGGTACGGGTGTTGCTCTACGGAGACAAGCCTGGCTCCACCTGTGTCATTTTGCGGAGGCCTTCAAGTCTTCCTTTGCTGACGCTCCCTTTGATGGGTCCTCTTTGTTCGGACCCAAGGTAAAGGACACCTTGACCCGCTGTGAACAAGAGGGTAAAACTTTGACTGCAGTAGGAGCACGGTTTTCCTCTCCCTTTCAGCCTTATCCCAAGGCTAAAAGAGGAGGGAAAATGTGGTTCCGTAAATTTCAGAAGAATTACCCCTCACAGCAGGACGATCCCCCCTCTAGAGGCAGAGGAGGGGGAAATTTTTCCAGAAGACGCCGTCCCAGAGGCGGCAGAGGCCCCCGCAACACTGGAGACTGCGAGTCCTTTCGTGGCTCTTCAACCTCTTAGCATCCCTGAAAGACTGCCCGACTGTGCAGCTCTGGAGCCAGTCGGGGGTCGTTTTTTGAGGCACCTAAAGGCCTGGGAGAGTATCACTCAGGACCAATGGGTGCTCCGAATCATCGCCGGAGATTACGTCATCCCCTTTTCACACACCCCCCCTCCATCCAGGAAAATCCCGGACCCCCCACCCAGTCAGTGGGATATTGCAGCCATCGAAATTTCAAAGCTGCTTCAAAAAGGAGTCATCCAACCGGTCCCCGTAGACCAGACCGGATTAGGGACTTACTCAAAATTCTTTTTAGTGCCAAAAAAGACCGGGGACTTGAGGCCCATTTTGGATCTCAGCAACCTGAATCGATCAGTCAAGAAGTCCAAGTTCCGGATGGTCACCTTACAATACATTCTCCCGCTACTGGAGAAAGGTGTTTGGATGTGCTCCATAGATCTCAAGGACGCCTATTATCACATTCTGGTAGATCAGATGTCCAGGAGACATCTGCGCTTCAGCCTGGGAGACAGTCATTTCCAGTTCTGCGCACTGCCCTTTGGTCTCACCACAGCCCCCAGGGTGTTCACCAAATGTTTGGCGGTGGTGACTGCTCACCTGAGGAGTCTAGGATTCCAGGTGTTTCTGTATCTAGATGACTGGCTCCTAACTGCCACCTCCAGGCATCTACTATTACAGAACCTAGCAGCCACTATATCTCTAGGAACCTCCCTAGGAATCACCTTCAATTGGGCAAAGTCTGTGTTGCTGCCATCTCAGCTTATACAGTTTATCGGGGTAGACGTAGACTCAAGGCAAATGCGGGTCTATCTTCCTACAGAGAGAATAGAAACATTACAATCTCAAGTCCGAGCATTTCTCCTCAAACGCCGAGCCCCAGCAAGGATGGTCCTACAACTGTTGGGTTCCATGTCGGCTACCGTTCTCCTGGTTCCCTTAGCAAGATTACACATGAGGATTCTCCAGTGGCTCCTGTCGGTCCAGTGGTCGTATCAGGAACTTCCTCTCAGTCACCAAATTATAATCACGGAGACGTGCAAACAGGACCTCCGTTGGTGGCTTATCTCGTCCAACCTGGATCAGGGGCGACCTTTCGTTCCTCCTCCTCCAGTGGCCACTTTGACTATGGACGCCTCCCAAACGGGGTGGGGGGACATTACCTGGGCAGGTCAGTTCAAGGCAAGTGGCACCCCGGCGAGACTTCCCTACACATCAACATACTGGAAATGAGGGCAGTGCTTCTGTCGCTCCAATCACTACACTGCTACCTCCCCCAAGGTATGATTGCCGTTCAGTCCGACAACATGTCAGTAGTCTGGTACCTGAACAAGCAGGGAGGGACCAGGTCCTACCCTCTTTGCAGAGAGGCCATGAGAGTATGGAATTGGGCTGTTGCAACCAACCGTTTCTTGGTAGCAACACATATTCTGGGGAGATCCATTGTGATAGCCGACAGACTGAGCAGAACCATTCTCTCCCCGCACGAGTGGTCTCTGAATGACAGAGTAGCATCTCAGATCTTCAGAAGATGGGGAACTCCTTGTTGTGACCTCTTTGCAACCCCCCTCAACATGAAATGTCTACAGTTCTTTTCTCTTACCCAGAGTCTGGGGAGGTTTCCCAAGGATGCCCTAGTCCAAGCTTGGCTCACCGGCTTACTGTACGCCTTTCCTCCAGTTCCCCTTCTCCTCAGGGTGATCCAGAAGGCGATTCACTTGCAGTGCAAGATGATTTTAGTTGCCCCATACTGGCCTCGTCAAGTCTGGCTGCCATTTCTTCTAAATACGCACTGGACGGTCCATGGTTCCTGGACCAGGTTCCAGATCTCTTGATCCACCAGTCGGGACAGCTTCACCAGTCCCTTCACTCACTGAAGTTAACAGCTTGGATCCTCCACTTCCGACTATAGTCAGGAACCAGGTTTTAGACTCAGAAGTTATACATATCTTGTCCTCAGCCCACAAGAATTCGACTAAGAAAACGTATAATAGTAAATGGAAGAGATTCGCCATTTGGTCCCAACTCCAGGGTTTAGATCCCATTACTGCCCCGGTGGCGGGCGTTTTGAAATTCCTAGCTTCCCTATTCAATCAAGGTTCTTCAATCTCTACCATTAAGGTTCAAATAGCAGCTATTTCTAATTTTCATGCAAGTATAGACCCACCTTTGATGAGCAATAAGTTGTGTAAAGCCTTCATGAAAGGTACTGGGCTGCTACGTCCTCCAGTTTCTCATCCTGCGCCACCATGGGATCTCAATTTCGTATTAGGTGCCTTGACCTCTTCTCCCTTCGAACCAGCAGCAACTTCTGACTTGAAATTTCTTTCCTGGAAGACCGCTTTTTTGGTGGCAATTACATCAGTCAGAAGAGTTTCGGAACTTCAAGCCCTGTGTGTCAACCCGCCGTACCTGGTTTTTCACAAGGATAGAGTATCCCTTAGGCCTAATCCATCTTTTGTTCCCAAAGTTTGTTCGAGTTTCTGTCTTCAACAATCTTTGGAACTTCCAGTTTTCTTCCCCAATTACTCAGACAGAGCAGAATATATCTTCCATTCATTGGATGTCCATAGACAATTGCATTTCTACTTAGATAGGACGCACCAAACACGAAAAACAGATCAGTTGTTTGTGTCCTTTTCAGACAATAAATTGGGCAAAGCCATCACAAAAGTCACTATTGCCAAGTGGATCAGAGACTGTATCAGTCATATTTATTTTCTTTCTACTAGATAGCTTACAACCACTGTGAAAGCTCATTCTACAAGGGCTATGGCTACTTCAACAGCATTTCATGCTAAGCTTGCCATTAGTGACATTTGTGCTGTGGCTACCTGGTCCTCTCCTCACACCTTTATTTCTCATTACAAATTGGATGTGGCATCTCGGGGGCGAGCTTCCTTCGGTTCCACAGTTCTCAGGAGTGTTTTCCAGTGAGCCACCCAGGAATCAGGTGCTAGGGATGCTGTCCCATCAGTACAGAATGTAGGCGAGATAGTATCACATAACATCTTTTAGTTATGCACTTACCATAACTTTAGATGTTTGGGATCCATCTCGCCTACATTCCTAATACCCACCCTCCTTCCCCCTGCCTTGGAGATCAGAAGAGACCGGACGGTTCGAGTTCGACCGTTTCATCTTGAAACATCTGGCAATGTTATATCAGCAGTACATGTGTGGGTGCATGTGTGCGGACAAACAAGATCTGGGGAATTGGTGGTGGTGCATCCTGGGATATAGAATAGCTCAGCCAATTAGATACTTCGCTCTATTGCATAGCGTGCCGAGTCGGAGCCGAGGATCGGCTCCGAACCCATCAGTACAGAATGTAGGCGAGATGGATCCCAAACATCTAAAGTCATGGTAAGTACATAACTAAATGTTTTTTGCTCAGTATTATTTATTAAAACCGACTGCGGTGGTGGTACTGCGGTAGCGTTGTCGCCTCACAGTTAGACGTTGCCCGTTCGATTCTCAGAGCGTCTTCTGTGTAGCAACATGCGTGAATGGGCGTTCCTTCGTTGAAGGTTGTGCATTAGTCCCGACAAGCCAGTACGTAAAAATCTACTGCCAATCATTAGCGGACCGGAGTTCCGCTGTGGCAACCCCTAACCGGGAAAAGCCAAAAGACACAAGCAAATTATTTATTAAAACCCAATTATGTCTCTGGTGTCAACTGACAATGTTTTGTTTAGTATGTTATTTTGGGACTACTATGTCCTCCCTGTGGTCGAGTGACATCTAAAGACATGCAGGTAGGTGCGTGTGGGAATGGGTGTGCCTTCTTCGAAGGTTGGGCGTCGGGCTGGCAACTCAGCACCGTAAAAATCCACTACCAATCATTAAAGGACCAGAGTTCCGCTGTGGCAACCCCTAACTGGGAAAAGATGACTTTTATAAATAGCCAGTCTCATTCACTCAACATGATTAATTATCCACACAATGCCTAATGTCTAAAGTGATTAATATTAATATAACTAGGCAAATAAAACATGATCCTTTGGGGATGGTTTTGTTTTGGTTTGTCATGATTGTCCGACTATGGAACATTTTGTCACAGTGTCCATTCCACATGTAAACATTTAAATATGCATACCTGAATAAATAAATGAATAAGGATAATATCTGCTAATTTTTGCTGAGGCATCCCAGATTTTTTAAGTGGCTAGCTGAGTGGACTAAGGTAATTTTAGAATGAAACTAGAGAAAGTTTTTTGGAAGACAATGAATTTCCACATGTTTTAACTGTTATGTATGTGAAATGCCGGAAGTAGTATGTCCTGTGATCATTTGAACAAAGCTGATTAATATAGGAATCTGCAGCAGTTGTATACCATTGGTTAGAATGCTTTAGGACAAACTGACTAAGTAGGGGGCTACACAGCTCTCTGACATCTCATCCTGTCCACCAATTAAATAGTGAATTCATAGTGTGCCGGGCTGCTGATTTATGTGACTGAAAAATAAATGGTGTTCTCAGTCCAAGAATTTTACATAACATTTTAAGTCAGATTTTCAGACTTTTGGTCATTTTATCATCCTGCTGTGTCAATAATAAGCAGAGTAAAAGCTGCTTTCAACTAATACACAATTGCTGTTTGGAAGCTCTTCCTCAAAAGGGGTATTGTGCTGAAGCATTTTTTATAGTAGTATTGACAATATCCCTTGCCCAAACAGAGGCCTTCACTTCAGTATTCACTAGGCATTCTTATACACAGGAGGGATTGTTTCTTCTGTTTTAATTTCTTTTATTTCTTTTCCACTGCCATGTTAAGCATAAACCTCGGGGTTTCTGTCTTAATTTTCTTGGTTTAGTATTTCTTTAAATAAACAAACAAAAAACTGAATGACCATGAAAAAATGCTATTTTGTGACACTGCTCATAACTGCTTTCTCTAAATATTTTATAAATAACTGAATGAATGAATGAATGAATGAAGTAAGGAACTAAGGACCATCTGTATGAACACGAAAGAAATGAAATGTTTTTATGTGACACTGACTAGATCAGGATAAATTCTATAAGAGTTACATAAGAGATAATTACATTACACTTGAGAGAAGTGGGCATGCCAGCCTACTTTCTCAGGATGGAAATATTTGCTGAGAAACAATGGCAAACACCATGTTTTGATAAATTAATGAAAAAGAAGAAGAAAAAATCTCAGCTATGACTGTAGTATTCGTAACACATTAACTAAAAAAATCAAGTCCTACAACTGTTCTCGAGTGTGAGCAGTTGTCACCTAAAGAGGAATTTCATTCAGGGACAGGTTCTTTCACCAATATAGCTTACAACTGGAACCAGAAAAGCACTCCTAGCTTTTCTGTTGTGGTTGCTGACTGCTTTCACAGGAATGACGACTGTGACCTTTATAAATCTAGCCACACAACCCAACCCAGTTGTGTCCCTATGTATTGTAGGCATTTATTAGGAGATGGTGTGTTAGGAAGTTTCTAAAGGTTATGTGGAGATGTTAATTTTGGCATAGTTACTGTCTGTCTCTGTCATTGAGACATGGTGGCCAGATGGCAAATTTTTGATTTCCTATCCATTGGTTAAGGTTATGCTTAAATAGTGTTAGGGATGGACCATGCTTTACATAGATGAGGAGCCTGTTCCAGGGTATGGGGATCCTCTGAGACACATATCTGTCTCACCATGTCCTATTTATTTTACAAGCAGAATTTAAATCCTTCGATCTAGTGGTTCTGATGTTGTTCATTTTGTGAGTGTGCCTGGTATGCCAGATGTAGATCACCTCTCAGTAAACTGTAGGAGACTCAGATTAGAGATAGGGCTTTAAGGTGATCCATGTAGGACAAAGTGTTTATACCCTGTATTTATACCCTGGGTAAGGAACCTTTGTGGGTGGTTGCATATATCTGGTCAGGTACAAGCTGAAAGGGGCATTGTACTTGTTGATGGGTCTGTTATGGGCCAAATAAAGTGTCACTATGACCTGGACTTGGATACCATGCCCTTACTTATAAGTTAGGTGACACAGACTGATATTCTCACTACCTTGGCCAGTTGTTGATCAAAAGCCAGAATGCTGTCTAAACACATTCCTAGATCCCTGACTACTGGGTCAACTTGTAGGTGTCTTATTGATGGTGTAATTAGCCTGGGTGGCCATTTTCCAAAAAGGGCACTATAATGCATTTCTTATCATTGACTTTTAATCTAGCAGTTTGGCAGCAATCATTTGTGTGTGTTAGACCGTCATTAAGATAGTTGTGTCATGAAGGGAATCTGTGATAGCTCCCAGTTTGCAGTCATCTACGAACTTGGTCAGCCAAAGTAGATGCCAAATAGGAGCAGTCCCAACACCGAGCCCTGAGGAACTCCGCTAGTGGCCAGTCCTTTAATTGAAATGGTCTCACCAATCCAGACTTCCTGGGTCCTGTCTTTACACCAGCTGGCAATCCAGAGAGTTACGTGTAGGATTGAGATAGTTAACTATATCTGAGTGGGGTATTGTATAGAAATTCCTTAGCTTGGTCCAGGTAGGCAGTACACATCATTTTCTCATCATCCATTGCCTTGCATACCTCTTCAAAGAAGTCCACCAGGTTTAGTAAGCATGACCTTCACTTGACAAAGCCAAATTGAGCTGAGTCTGGTGTCTGAAGGTTGTCTGTCTTTGTTGATCATTTCCATGATTATTCCTTCCATGGCTTTGCATATTAGACTAGTTAGACTAATGGGTCTGTAGTTTCTGGGTCAGTTGATATTCAACCCTTGTGAAGTTAAACTCTTCCATTCTCATGGTACAATGCCTGTTTTGAGACTTTAGTTGAAAAGTGACTTAAGTGGTCCTGATAGGTAATGTTTCGAGCTATTTAGGAGGCATCCCAGGATATTGTCAGGCCTAGTTTGGTTCTAGGGAGTAATGCCTGATACCTGCATGATACCTGCTCCTGCTAGTAGTTGGGAGGGTTATGCTAGTAGGTACTTCATGGTGGAGGGTAAGTTTAAACTGAATTTGTCAGCTGGCAGATTCACTATGTTGCTCTTTTCAGTGAAGGTGGCACTATTGACCACAGTTTGGCACACTATTGTGTGCTGACTTTGAGGTTACAGACATAGCTGTAGAAGGCCTTGCAGTCGTCGTAAGTTAGTTTGTTAGGTTATCTTGATCTTGTAATTGGCCTTTTTGGACATAATTAGTCCCCTTAGTTTTCTGTTTAGTTTAATTAGAGAGCTGTTATCATTATGGGAGTTGCTGTTCCTGATTTTAGCCATGACTTTTTTCTTTTTGTTATATACACTGTTAAGGTTAGAATTCCACCAGTGTGGTTTGTTTTAGTTTAGGGCTTACTTCTAGTATGCACAGCAGCCTCTATACAGCCATTTACATGGTTGTACAGGGTCTCTGTGAACAATTCCACATACGTTACTGTGAACCCAAGGTTAGCAGGGGCATTGCATTTTGACATACTATCACTTAATAGGATGTAGTTGGATTTGGAATAGTTCCTCACTGTTTCAGGGTTTGCTGGGGTTACCGAGTTTTTACTTCAAAGGAGACAGCTGTGTGGTCCGACGTTACCAGTGAGAATGTGACATGGGGAGGCACTCCTCCATATTGGTGAGTACCAGATCCAGTATTTTTGAACCTGTGTTGGGTATATGCCCCATCTCTTCAAAGATATTTGTGTTAAAGTCCGGGACTCGTTGTTTGTGAGTCTGAGACAGTTTACATTTCCCAGTATGTACAGGGGGAGTTTGTCTCCCATGAATAGGGCACTGGGTTTAATGGTGAATCTCTCCAGTAGCTCTAGGTATGAGCTATTGGATTCTAGGGACATAGAGGGTGACCAATAGCCTTCTAGGATATGATATGGGACTTTGCCTACAGTGATTTCACATAGATAAACTCCGGGCCATCATCCTGTTTAAACAATGAAGAATTGTACTTGTTGCTAATGTAGAGTAGATAGAGACCTCTCCACCTTTCTTCCCTGTCTGTATGATTAAAGCTCTAAATGTGTGGAAGCCACTGAAGCCTTGCACTCCGGAGTACCTTCTGCAAATTTAAACCATGTCTTGTTAACAGCACAGATTTCTATATTCTCCAAACTGAGAACAGCTTGTAGGAGTTTCTTGTTTATATTCCTAGCATTGAGGAGTAACACCTTTGTTTGTTTGCGTTTTATTTTGTATGTCAGTAGGTTTGTCAGTTTGGCATTACCTGAAAAGGCTGTAAGGGTTTAGAAGAATTTTTAGTCAATATTTGGAAGCCTAGCGAAGACAAGTGCAGACCAAGACTATCCTTTGCAAAGCAACGTGGCTTTTTAACCATGTCCTCCCATGCTAACAAATATTGAATCCCCTGAAAATACACCAGAAATTAAGACAATTATTGAAGTCAGTCATCTTTTCTTCATACTGTGGCATCATCCTTTGTGAAGGTAGAATGCTGCTCAATGCAAAGCAAATAGCTGCCCGAGACCCACATTCAGACAATAGTGTCTGTCTTCATGGTGTCCAAAGAGGTATGTCTTAGGTCATTAACTCCCACATGGACTGTGATAGAATCATACTGGTACCTGCAGTGTAGTGACTTGAGCAAATGCATAACATGCCAAGTCCTGGCTCCGGATAAGCAACTAACCATTATTTTCTCCTTGTTTGGTCTGGTGAAGGGGTCATCTTGGTGTCATACAATGAAGTCCCCCTTGACGAGAATCCTGGGTAACGTTTGCTTGCTTTATGGGTTTTGCTGTTGGGGCTCCACTGGCAGCAGGCATATGTGTAGTGCTTGGTGTTGCTTTTGGTGAATACGTCAAAGATTACTGTGGATAGCCATTGCCCTTTATATGCTTAGGAGGTCTTTGAGGTTTGGAAAGATGTTTTGTAGTGCTTCAGCATGTTAGTCTATGTGTTAAGTGGACATTATCTGTGGTGGATATATTGTGTGTTTTCTTGGCAACCTTGTTTGTAATGCAGACTGTAGTCCTTTCTAGGGTGGTACTTTCAAAGACATTACCAAACTTAGGATTGTAAATTGTCCCACTTTACTGTTGAATGGTGGTTCATGCGAGAAAAGTAATTCTCTGATGTGTTATTGTTAGTTGCGCCTCCATTTAAAGTAGTCCTGTTTATATCATTATAGTTTATGGCATCTCAGCCATCAACGGAATTGTTTCAATCAAATCTCCTAATGTTGCAGTCATTTAAAAATGTCAGACTCCTAGTTTCCCTTAGGAAGTATGTCATTTCATAGATTAACTGAAGAGTTATCTAATAATATGTCTCTAAAGCTGTCTGGATTTGTGTCTCAAAGTTTCTCTTCAGCATCTTTTGTGGGCATCTTTGTGACACTTCATTGTGTTGGCATCACTATATCAAGGATTGTTTTCCTTCTCTCTTCTTGAGTAAACTTCAGCTTTCAGTGACATTTTCTTGAGTAACAGGAAGGTCTTTAGGTTTCAAGATATGTTCACTGGCAAAACGGAAATGTGGAAATTCATTGTCTTCCAAAAAGCTTTCTCTAATTTCATTCTAAAATTACAGTCCACTCAGTTAGCCACTTAAAAAATCTGGGATGCCTCAAATTATGGGAAGCAAATATTTTTGTATTTCAGGGTAACCACAGTATAATTTACAGGCTCCTTTTTTCATTTCTTCAAATCCTTTGGGTTTCTAATACCATGATGAGAATAGACCCCATTCCTAAGACAAAGTACGATTAAAGTTCATGAAATTAGTATTGTTTCAATCTTTGATGTCGGCCAAAAGTGCTCTTTGCAGCACCCACAATGTGCCCAGTAATGACTCCTTTTGCAATTCGTATGGGGTTACATGTATTGGTAACATATCTAAATATGATTGTAGATTCTTTTTTATAAGACCTGGGCTCCTACTACTATTGGAACTGTCTGGGTATCTATCTTCCACATTTTTCTGCCTGCAAATCTTGATATTTTATGACTGTCTCTCAATTTATGCAAGACACTGCAGTCATTGGGTGTAGAGATTTCAATGATCAATGCTTCTTTTGTCTTCTTTTCATGGACCCCTATATCTGGTTTTCTTGCATCTATCTGTTGAACTGTTGGTAATAAATTTTACCATATGATGTAGACTTCATAATTTTCTGTGATGCTTTGCGGCTTATGTTTCCAGTGTTTTTCCACTTCAATACCATATTGTTAACACAATCCCCAGTGCAGTAGTCTTGCCACATTATTACGCTTTTCATTATACACTTCTTCTGCCATTACCGTATCAGCTACAAACAAATGCAGTCTGAGGGTCATGCTGTTCAACGCTAGAAGTCTAAATCTGAAAATGCCCTCGCTCAAAGCACTCCTTAAAATGGAGAACATCGACATTTGTGCTGTAACAGAGACCTGGTTCAAGGCAGAAGAAAGCACCCCTGCACTTCCAGGCTATAACTCATTCCACACCTTTCGGCCCCAGAACTTGGACCGAAACTCCAAAGGCGGTGGTGTTTCCATATTAATAAAGGATGCGCAAACCTCAAGACTTGGTAGCCCAACATAACACATCAGAGATACTTCAGGTGCAGCTGACATTGGGTAAGACAGCGATTCAAGTCATAGCCTGCTATAGGTCCCCAACAATGTCCCAAGACTCACACTCCACGTTCCTAAGCACATTGGAGAATATTAGGGTCCAACCTAACACACACTCATACTGGGTGACTTCAACTTCTCTTCCACTAACTGGGAAAACTACTCATGTAGAAACAAGTACCAGTCCATATAAAGAAAAAAACACCAAAAAGCTGGATCAGTTGAAAACAATCAACCAGAGACCAAGCAGATGTGTAAAATACAAGATGTTTAATCATGCTACCTTCCTGGTACCTTGGCTAGGTGCCTTCAAGGGAATATCTATTTCCACAGCACAAACGTCTTAAATAACCAGTATAATTAACCTTCAATTAGTTTATTTATTATTTATTATTTTATTTTACATTTGTTAACTGGGATGGTCCGACTGGATACATGTCCTTTTTCAGCTGAGGCCCGGGGAGAAAAGCTCCAACAGAGTTACATTGATAATTAGGTACAGTAAATGAGCTGAAAAAACTTAACAAAAACATAGGCTATTTACATACAAGTACAAGACTGCCATTACTATTTCTGAGATTACTACAAATGTAACATTAATAACATATTAGCAAGGACGGTAGGCAGTATAATGACATAGAGTTAGACAGGATACATATTTCTTTATCACAGTATACAAAGTACTTATCGTCTTAGCTAGTTGTTTATGTTTTAGTTAATGGCACAGAGCTAGTCTGGGTTTGAGCAAGGACATAGCCAGTGTGACTTGAAGTGGAGTTTTAGACTATTTTTGAATTGACTTAGAGAAGTTGCAAGCGTGATGTTATTTGGGAGAGAGTTCCATATTTTACCAGTGGTGTTGGCAAATAGCGTGTCACCACCTAGGTTGAGAGATTTAGTTGTTTGGACGAAGGCAACTTAGATTGGAGTAGGGAGTCATTAAGTTTTTTAGTGCTGGGGTATTCTCAGGTTGTTTAAGGATTTTGAAGGCCTCTATGAGTTGGGACTGGTGAAGAAGGTGTGGGAATTCTATCCATCCAAGCTTTTTCAGGTTAGTACAGTGGTGTGTTCTGTAGGGTAGGCCTGTAACGAACCTGGCAATGTGATTATAGCAGGATGAGAGCTTGGCCAGATCAGATTTGTTAAGGTGAGTGAGGACAGGAGAGGCATATAGTAGGGTAGAGAGAAGGTGTGAACGGGCTGTGGCTGCCCTGGCATTCGGGGTAAGGAAGGCTTTAATTCTATATAGGGTCCCAAGTTTCTTGTTGACTGACTTAATGGCTTGGTTGATATGTAAGTGTAGAAAAACGACCAAAAACCAAGAAAAAAATCCAAAACAGCCTAGTAGAAGGCAGGAAACACACCAGCAAAGGTTCCACTGTTTAATTCCACCAAGTAAGACACGAACATATAAAAACTGCAGATTAACGCTCTTGACAAAATTGCGTTTTCGTCTCCAATGACAAAGACTTCATCAGATAATGCTGACAGCTTGAGGAAGACAAAATATGCAGATGAATATCTTGTCATATTTTGCATATTTTGTCTTCCTCAAGCTGTCAGCATTATCTGATGAAGTCTTTGTCATTGGAGACGAAAACGCAATTTTGTCAAGAGCGTTAATCTGCAGTTTTTATATGTTCGTGTCTTACTTGGTGGAATTAAACAGTGGAACCTTTGCTGGTGTGTTTCCTGCCTTCTACTAGGCTGTTTTGGATTTTTTTCTTGGTTGATATGTATATCAAATCTGAGTTTATTGTCAATGTTTACTCCTAATAGCTTTGTATAGGTGTCTGGGGAGATGATGGTCCCATTATTGGATTTTATAGTGAAGTTTTTAGTCGGAGATCTATTGGTTGGGTAGAAGAGATGTAACTTGTTTTGTTTGGATTTAAGATCAGGAGATGGTTGGCAAGCCAGTTTTCGACTTTGGTGAAGCTATGTTGGGTGGTAGTTAGTAGATTTGTAAGAGAGGCATTGGAACATATTATAGTCAAGTCATCTGCATATTTGAATGCAGGTGGCTTCAGGGATGACTGTTTGGATGTCGTTTATGAAGACTGAAAAGAGGAGAGGTCCTAATATGGAACCTTGAGGAACTCCTATGGTATTTGGTAGTAGGCAGGAGAGCTTGTTTTGCCACATTACTGCTTGTTGTCTCCCAGTGAGGTAAGCTTGAAACCAGTCAAGGGCTGGAGTATCTAGATACAGGGTTTTTAAAGTATATAGAAGTAACTGATGGTTTACCATATCGAAGGCTTTCGATAGGTCCAGGAAGAGAGCGGAGGATTTTTTTTATTATTCCGGTTAAGATTAATGTTTTCAGTAAAAGAGAGGAGGACAGTGGTTGTACTATGATGGGGTCTGAATCCATGTTGAGAGTCTGTGAGTAGTTTATTTTGGGTTAGATAGAGCATTAGTTGGTTGTGCATGCACTTTTCCATAATTTTGGCAAGTGGTGATAGTATGGCTATATGTCTATAGTTGGATAGTTCTGTGGATGAACCTCCTTTGTGGAGTGGAATAACATAGGATATTTTTCAAATTGAGGGGATTGAGGCCTCGGTTATGGTTCTGTTAATTAGGATTGAGATAGGGTAGGCTACGACATCTGCAGCAATTTGCAGGTATTCAGCCGGCAGAAGATCGGCTGAAAGGGTGGTTGGCTTCAGTTTTTTCAAAAGGGATCTGATAAAGGATGTGGACACTGGCTGGAAGTTAAAAGAGAGTGGTGAGTCTGGTATAGTGTTTATAGAAGTGTGGGGAGGAGAAAGTTGGTTAGCTAATGACTGGATGATTTCTGTGAAGAAAGTATTGAATGAATTGGCTATATCTTCTTGGCTCTTGTCAGATAATGTTCCTGGGGTCAGAGTAGTTGATTTGCCTGGTTGGAGAAGTTTATTCTGATGTTTATGTTGCAGATTGTAGAAGTAATTTTTCTTATCTAGTATGATGGCTTTTTTAGTCTCATTTTTAAGTTGTTGGAATTTGATACGATCTAGGGGTAGTTTGGTAGTGCACCATTTATCCCACGCTTTGTCTCTAGTTGTTATTTTGGTTTTGGTGTCTGTTGTTAGCCAGGGTGCTAGTTGAGTTTTAATTCTTATTGAGCATTTAGGGGCATGCGAGTCAAGTATAGTAAGGAATGAATTGTTAAATGATGACACTGCCTCATCAAGGGGAAGGAACTTTAGTTTTGTCCAGTTACATGATTTGAGTTCAAGTTGAAATTTAGTTGGGTCAAAGTTTTTCTTGGATCTGATAGACCTATAAATAGGTAAGCTTGTACAATTAATTTTGTCTTTCATGATGTATGTGAGCAGGTGATCACTAAGATCATTAGGGAGAGTTCCAGACATATAGTTCTGGGGATGACTGTTGGCCAATTAATACTGAAAATGTTTAACCCTTTGCAATCATTAACCAGCGGTGTTTAAAAAAAACATACACATGACACTGTGTTAGTACAATAAACAGCTATAAATAACAAAATACAAATTCTAAACACAACTTCAAACTACTCATGTACCAATACACTTGCCCAATGTTTCCTGGAATTCTTTCAAATGCCCTGGACCAGCTCGCTCTTACCCCCACTAGAGGTAGCAACATCCTTGACCTGGTCATTACTAACATGGGCAACCATTGCTCTACACCAATAGTTAACTTCTCTCTGGTTAGATCCGACCACAAACTAATCACCCTGGAAATCCACATCCTTCCCACCCCCCTGCAAAGGTAACCACCATGAAAAACTTCTCCAAAGCTAAATGTGGCTCCTAAAAACAGAGGTAGCTAACTTCATGGCACCCATACAAATAGAGATTAGTTGCATGACCGCCGATTCATACACCAATGCACTGTACAAACACGTACACAAATGCATGGATCTCGCCATACCCAATAGAACCAAGACACTCTTCTGCAAAAAAAGGAAGCCAATCTGGTGGTCCCCTGCCATAAACAAACTCTACAACAGGAGGAGGAAACTGATGAGGAATAAGGTGAAATCCCAAGACTGAAAAAAACTCCCTTATCAGCGTCAACAAAAAGTTGAGATCCCTCATCAAATCCTTTAAAGCTAGGTATGAAAACAGAATTGCAGCAGATAGTAAAGACAACCACAAGGCCTTCTGTAGTTATGTAAAGAATCTCCATGGCAATACCCGGATTTGCTCTGAGCCAAGCCAACAGATATTGCCAATATACTGGCCGACAGATTCAGTGCAACTTTACCCCCCCCCCCCCAAAGGACCAATCACAATACCAGTAGATTGCCAGGCACCCAGTATTACTGCTGCACAGGTTAAAACAGCACTGTCCAAGGCCAAGAATACAGCTTCCATGGGACCTGACAATATCCCTGACTATGTTCTACATGAACTACAGAGTGAACTGGCACCTCACCTTTGTGCCCTGTTCAATCACAGCCTCACCTTAGGCTTTGTCCCTACCAAATGGAGCACTGCTACAGTCATCCCTCTCCACAAAGGAGGAGTGAATACAGACCCTGGGAACTATTACCCCATTAGCCTGATGAGTCTAATATGCAAAGCTATGGAACGCATCATCATGGACCTAATAAACAAGGAAATAGGGAATCTCCAAACTTTGGATCCCACACAGTTTGGTTTTGTGAAGGGTAGATCATGCCTGCTTAACTTACTCGACTTCTTTGAGTCAGTCACCAGAGCTGTGGATGAAGGCAAGGTGGTTCATACAGCCTACCTTGATCTGGCCAAGGCGTTTGATACCACTCCCCAGTCAGGAATCATAGAAAAACTCACTAAGCTAGGAATCAACCCCTTTATCACTAGGTGGCTTGCAAACTGACTCACAGATAGAACCCACAGTGTGAAAGTAGCGGACTCCAAGTCAGACTGCCAACCAGTCACAAGTTGAGTCCTACAGCGTTCAGTCCTGGGTCCTCTCCTGCTTGGTATCTCTTCTCTGAAGTCCAGGCCAACACAAAGGGTCTCTGGCTGACACAGTTCGCAGATGATTGCAAGTTGGGAGCTATTATTAACTCACCAAGTGATGATGACATCCTACAGAAAGGCCTCACTGAGACCAACGACTGGTGTCAGAACCATGGTCTTAAGCTCAATGCCAAAAAATGTGTTGTCATCCACTTTGGGAAAACCCCAGTTCCCATAAATTACCACATTGATGGTAGTCCACTGAACACAGAAGATGTTATAAGAGGTCTAGGAACACAGGTTAACAGGAGCCTCTCTTTTGACCACCACATTGCCCCTTTGGTCAGAAAGTCTTTCTTTGTGGTACATCTCATTACTAACAGTTTTGCATCTAGGAAGAAAGAGGTCATTGTCTCCCTCTACTCTTCCCTCATTAGGCCGATCATAGAGTACAATGCCCCATTTGGCATGTACCTCACTAGACACCTGCAACAACTGGAGAGGCCGCAAAAGTACCTCACAAAGATTATCCTAGGCCTTAAACACATGTCCTATATGGACAGACTCAAAAAACTCCAACTATTCTCTGTCTCATATCGACTACTTAGAGGCGATCTCTGCTTGACATACAAAGCCATGTCTGATCCAGCTCTGTTAGAAATGCTACATCTAAAGAAATCACAATCCCTCCACACCACATGCTCTAGTGACCTCAACCTCATTACCACAATCAACAGAACATGCTGGAGGGATAGGTTCATAACCCAGAGATTGTCCTTGCTATGGAATAGACTTCCCATACATGTCAAACAGAGGACCTCACTGACCCTCTTCAAAAGAAACCTTGATGAGTGGATGGGAAATAGAATATTCACTCCAGGGATTACTCCAGTGGCTCTACTTGACAGAGGCACTGGGAACTAAGGTTGGGTGGCATGATGTCAGGGTAATCCTATGGGCTAGGTTTGTAACGGGTCCAGGGCCATTAGCCTAGTACACACCTATGAACCTATTTAGTATGTCACAGCCAGCAACAAGGTGTGTGACAGTTTCCAGTTCTGTTTTACAAAACCTACATTTGTCTGTTTCTCCCACATGTTCAATGGACTTTGTAAATCAATGCATACATAGCCCACTATCTTGGGCCACCAATATTAACCTTTATCTTTTGGTTTGAATTTGTCTCTCCTTAACCATTCCTGCATTTGATCCTGATCAACATGAATTCTTCAAAATGTTTTCTATACGTGTAAGTATATTTATGCATTTTCCACATTTCTTGCCTTCTCGTCTGATCCTTCACTTTGTATTCTTTTTATGTTTTTTGGCACATTCAGTTGCTGCCTGATTTTTATTTACTTTTGGTTTGATTTCCATTTCTGCTTGATGCCTGCTTCTGCTAGACTATGCAGGAAAATCATCTAAGATTTATTCTCGTCATGTTTCAAAGCTTCCACTATGTTTGGGTCTTGTAAATTCAGCAGATGGGTGTGCAGTCCCACGATTGCAGATCTATACATGTAATCAGTTTCAAGGAGGCCCATACCTCCTTCAGAATGGGGAATATATAATCTCTGTATGCACTGATTTTTATAAATCATTTGGTAAGCATGAAGCACCTTTCATGTTTCCAGTCAATCACACCAAAACTAAGGACAGGAAGAGCAAATTGGTTTATAGCTTGAATTTTGTTCCTAGATGTAATGCTGTTTTCAGGATTAATTTAAGTCTTCTAACATATTCATTACTAAGTTTTATTCACATTTGTTCATGTTTTATTGTTGACCATCATCAATTCCAAAATATGTATACACTCCATATTGCTCAAGTTCTTTTATACACTATTCTTGTCCCAAACTGATCTTTTCTTGGTGCTGCAGTTTTCTTACTTTAAAGGTTGCTTTTGCACATTTATCACATATTATTCTGGTCAAAAGGAGTTCCTGTAGCTGTCATGGGGTAACTGCAGCTATAAAAAGGAACTAGCAGAGAAGTTCCTCTATCCATCCTCCCAACAAGTAGTCACGAGCGATGAATAGATTCGGGAAGCAAGTTTATCCTTCATCGGCCTTTGCCTGTGGTCTTTGAATTACTTGGCACACTTTATTAGATTACAGAGAGATCTGATTAAGGAGCTGTCAGATACTCTCTCCGGTGCTGTTTCTGAGGAGGTATGTGAATCAGTCACCTCTCAGTTGGCTGCCCTGACTTCCATTTCTAATTCTTCCATGAGGTTTATTTCACATGTAGCCAAAGGAACCACAGGTTCAGATATTTCCATAAGGAGGCATGCCTGGTAGCACTTGTATGATTTTATGAAGCCCTTCAAGTCTTCATTTGTGAGTGCACCCTTTGACAACTCGTCCCTTTTTGGTCCAACCATTAGAGACACTTTAACCAGGTGAGAGAAGGATGGGAAAACCCTTTCTGCCATAGGAGTATGTTTTTCCACTCTTCAAAGGTCATTCTCTAGGAACCAATGAGAAGCAGGAAAAATGTGGTTCAAAAAATCCCAAGGGTCTTCCCAGAATACACCTGGTGATGGTTCCTCTAGAGGTAGTGGGGGAACAAAAGTGGAAGACTCTGCCTGGGTGGCAGAGGTGGCCCACAGAACCAAGGTTTTCAGGATTCTTCCTTCAGGAAACCCTTCCAGTGCTCCAGAAAGGAGGCCCAATTGTCCACTGCTGGAGGCAATCAGGGGTCGCTTATCACTCCACCTAAAAGCCTGGCAAGAAATTGCCTCCAGTACTTTGATGCAGAGAATCATTTCCAGAGGTTACACAATCCCCTTTTCACTTCCTCCACCCCATTCAAATAAATTCCCAGACAGTCCCGCAGTCAGAGGGAACAAGCAGCCATTTAAATTCAAAAGCTGCTAGAAAAATGAGTAATCCAAGAAGTCCCACCAGGCCAGACAGAATCTGAGTTTACTCAAGATTCTTTTTAGTGCCAAAAAAGACAGGGAACTGGAGACCAGTTTTGCAACTCAGTAAGCTGAACAAATCTGCTCAGTCTATTCTTCCATTTTTAGGAAAAGATGACTGGATGCATTCTATAGATCTTCAGGATGTGTACTACCACATAAAGATGAACAGACATTCCAGAAGATTCCTTTGCTTCTGATTAGGAGCCAGTCATTACCAATTCAGAGTGCTGCCCTTTGGTCTCACCACAGCCCCCAGGGTGTTCACCAAATGCATGGCAGTAGTAGCAGCAGCTTGCTTAAGACTGTAAGGATTCCGGATGTTTCCATATCTAGATGACTGGCTCATTTCCACTACTACCAGGCAGCTACTGCTAACAGCAAAGCAAAAGGTCTTACAATTATGTGACCAGTTAGGCATCACAATCAACTTTGAAAAATCCTCACTGGAACCAACTCAAAATCTAGCATTTATAGGAGCTTCATTGGATGCAACCTCCATTGCCTCACTTCCTCAATCCCAACTGGAAACCATCCAAACTCAAGTCCAGACACTTTTACAAAAGCACAAAGTATCAAATATTAACTGCGGTGGTGGTGCTGCGGTAGCGTTGTCGCCTCACAGTTAGACGTTGCCCGTTCGATTCTCAGTTAAAACGTCTACTGTATGACGACATGCGTGAATGGGCGTTCCTTCGTTGAAGGTTGTGCGTTAGGCCCGGCAAGCCAGCATATAAAACTCTACTGCCAATCATTAGCGGACCGGAGTTCCGCTGTGGCGACCCCTAACCGGGAAAAGCCGAAAGACACACACACACACAAAGTATCAAATATTAGGATCAATCGCAATTGCCATAACTCCTCCTTCCCTAGCCAGGTACCACATGAGAAATTTACAATGGTTGTTTGCAGCACAGTGCTCCATCCTTCACCATCTCTTGTCAGTGACAATCTTGATCACCAACACATGCAAGAGAGATCTCCTATGGTGGGTTCATTCGAAACAAGTTTTACAAGGGTGCTCATTCATTCCCCCTGAACCCAAGGCCACAGTGACTACGGACGCTTCCCAGCTTGGGTGAGGTGGCCATTGCCAGGGAAGGACAGTCCAAGGCACTTGGTCACCAACAGAGGCCAACCTGCATATAAATGTTCTAGAGATGAGAGCAGTGCTATTAGTGTTGCAAGCATTCCAGGACTCTCTACCTCTAGGGAAGATTGCAGTTTAGACAGGCAACATATCAGTGGTCTGGTACATCAACAAACAAGGGGGAATCAAATCTTATCCCTTATGCTGAGAAGTCCTCTTGGTATGGCAGTGGGCAATCTCATCTAACCACTTTCTGATTGCAACACATATCCTGGGGAAGTCAAATGTGATAACAGACAAATTGAGCAGGTGCATTGTTACTGTGATGCTGCAAGCTCTGACAAAATTCCCCTTTTAACCAGCCTCTAGGTGTGATCTAAAGTTTTTATCCAGGAAAACTATCTTTTTTTTAGTAGCCATCACATTGGCTAGATGGATTTTGGAAACTCAAGCCCTTTTGTCTAGGCTACCGTATTTGATTTTTCATGGGGATAGAGTTTCTGTCAGAACCAACCCAGCTTTCCTAATTAAAGGACGTTTTGGAAACCAATGTTAATCAATGCATCAACCTTCCAGTATTTTTTCCGAATTACTCTAACAAGGGTGAGTAGTCATTAAACCAGTTAGATGTTCACAGACAACTAAGATTCTACCTTCAGAGGACCAAGGATATCAGAAAATCTGACCAGCTATTTATTTCCTTTTCACACAATAAATGAGGACAATCTGTGGGCAAAGTATCTCTAGCCAAGTAGATTACAGACTGCATTTTCTTTGTTTATAAGAAGATGGGTGGTACTTTGCTGATACCCCCAAAAGCACACTCAGTGAGAGCGGTAGCTACTTCTGCTGTCTTCCAGTCAAGAACATCCATAAATGACATGCGCAGCTGCAAATTGGCATCACCCCATACCTTTATTACTTATTACAAGTTAGATCTGGTCTCTAGGGGAAGAGCATAATTTGGTTCAATGGTGTTCAGGAATCCTTCCTTGAGTTCACTGAGGATTATAAGTAGCTGGGGTCTCTGTCCCACACGTTGATGCCCAAATGAAGATTGACAGCTTCAAGTAAAGCAGTTATATCTTACCATAAAGTTTCATTTGAGCTCTGCATCTTTACTCATCATCAACTGTCTTCCCTCCATCCCCTGCCGGATTTCCTGGAAGAGCGGACATTCCCCAACAGGTTTCCCTTTGGAATTTATTGTTACTCCAGATACGGTCTCTCTAATGTATTTTTACTTCCTTCTTTCACTGATCTGAGGTAATCTACCATAAGCATTATTGGTAAGGCATGTGCTCGAGAGTTTTTGGAAACCATGAGATATAGAAGCATCCGAGTCTGTTCTGAAGGATCAGAACCGACACACACACTGATGACAAATGAAGATGGGCAACTAGGATGGAACAGGGAGCAGAATTCTCATATCAAAATTTTATAGCAAACTTGGAGGTCATGTTCACTGGCATCTAAGATATTTTGCAGACAGAACTAAATCTTTGAAGAAAAAAAAATAGTTGTTTTATACCCTTTTCAGGCAAAGAAATTGGGCTCTAAAATTGCCTTATCCAGATGGTCGACTACACTAAATTATTTTGCAAAAAAAGGGACAGTCCATTAACTTAGATCAGTGTCTCAAGTTCACAAATATAGCATCTCTATTATCTTTACTGGATCCTTTCACAAGACTCTACAACTGGATATGGTCTCTAGTCGGAGGTGCCTTTGGAGCCCTGGCTATCATAGGTAGCTACTAGGCTATCTGCCCGATGGCATTTTCAAGCCGAGCCAGAGTGTGTTGGCTTTCACCACCCCATTGATTAATTAACTGAGCCTCTGTCAAGCAAAGCCAATGAAGTGATCCCAGGGGTGTATTTTCTGTTACCCATCCACTCATCAAGGCTTCTCTTTGAGTGTTAGCGAGGGGCTCTACCTAATGTAGTTAGGAATTTTGTTCCAAAGCATGGGGAGTCTCTGTGACAGGAATCTGTCCCTCCACTTTTATTTATTGTTCTGGCGAGGTTTAGCTCACTAGAGCACATGTTTCGCAGTGACTTGGATTTCTTTAGGTGGAGCATGTCCATCAATTCTGAGTTGGACATGGCTTTGTAGGTCAGGCAGAGATCACCTCTGAGTAAGCGATATGCCACTCAGTAGAGCTGGAGTTTTTTCAGTCGGGCTGCATAGGACATATGGTTGAGGCCAGTAATCCTCTTGGTGAGGTGCTTTTGTGGTCTTTCCAGCTGTTGGAAGTGTCTTGTGAGGTACATCCCAAATGGGCCATTGTACTCTATGATGGGTCTGATGAGTGACGAGTAGAGGGGGTGCTATAACCTCTTTATTTCTAGATGCGAACCCCTTAGTAATTAGATGGGCCACAGAAGGATTTCCTAACTACTTTGGCAATATGATTGTCAAAGGAGAGATAGTAATCTCTACCTGAGTCCCCAGATCTCTTATTACCTCTCTGTATTAAGGGGGCTGCTGCCTATGTGGTAATTCGTGAGTGTTTTGCTTTTCACAAACGGGATGACTATGCATTTTTGGCATTTAGCTTGAGACCATGACGTTGACACCAGGTGTCTGTCTCAGTAAGGCCTTTTTGAAGGATGTCCATGTCAGCCGGAGAGTCAATTATGGCTCCCAGTTTGCTGTCATCAGCAAACTTGGTTGGCCATATTCCTCCTGTGTTTGCCTGTACTTCTGAGAAATATATGCTGAACAGTAGGGGTCCCAGAACCGAGCCTTGTGGGACACCACTTGTGACTGCTTTGGAGTCGGACCTGGAGCCCACTATTCTTACCGTGTTAGTTCTGTCTGTAAGCCAGTTGGCAACCCATCTTGTGATGTAGGGGTTTATGTTCAGGCTGGTGAGTTTTTCTATAATACCCAAGTGAAAGTTCAACTAGAAAAGAAAAAGCAGCAAATGCACTGTGTGCAAAATTCCGTCTCTGTGTCTTGGAAATTTACCTCTATTCAATGCTCATAACAGTCCACAACACCTTCAATGAAACTAGGTAGAAGTGAATAAAAGTTTATTGTAATGCCAACAAACAAAGAATGGTTAAGCGCTTTCACTTGAATAAAACAAGCTTCCTCAGAACATCATAGCTTGCATCTCAGTTGTTTAAATAACATTTTTGGCGCCAAAATTCAGTTTGAAATTTTAAAGCTATACACACACATCCTATCACCATTGTTCTCTATTCATAAATTCTTAAATAATATTCATATTATTTCTAAAATCAATGTTACATATAATATATGTTGATAAAGTGAACAAGTTAATAAACTGAAAAAATGTTAACAAAGACATTTACATCTAGATCATATCAAAACATATTTAAAAACACATGACAATGTACCTTATAAATAGTTCATTTTAAGGCCAGTAGTGGATTGACAGATACAGTGTCATTTAAACCTGGTATAGTCAAAGCATCCGTGTATATTTGCCACCAAAATTCTTTATATAAAAATAAATTATTAAAGTCGCTCCCTCTGTTATTGGTGTGCACAATGTCCACTATACCAAAATTAAAATAATGTTTGTCACCATGTTGTTTAATATGTTTATGCAAAGCATTTTTTTCATCCTTCCTTCTGATGCTATAAAGGTGAGAGTATATACATTTATTTAAACTCCTTTGAGTCTTACCTATATAGAATTTTTTATTTTTATTTATTTATTTTTATTTTTTATTTAACATTTGTTGACCGGGAATGTCCGACTTGGTACCACAGAGCCTGTTTTCAGCGGAGGCCCGGGGAGAAATGCTCCTGATGCATGTTTTTGGAATGTGGGACGAAACCGGAGTACCCGGAGGAAACCCACGCGAACACAGGGAGAACATGCAAACTCCACACAGAAGGCACCCCAGCCGAGAATCGAACCGAAGAACCTCTTGCTGTGAGGCGACAACGTTAAAAGCTGCACCACTGTGCCACCCACATACTGAACATGTTCTACAGATGGCAATATACACCACCATTTTAGTTGTACAGTTGCCCCCACAGAATGTAATTCTAGTGTGTTTGTAATTATCCAATTTCACACTGTCTCCCTGAAATATGGTGTGACATTGTTTACATGCCCCACATTTTGCAGTTTTCATGTATTCTGTCTTCTTAATAAAGATACCCTTCTCTAAAATGGATTTTATGTTGGCCCCTACCTTGTAAACAAACCTTGGGCATTCACCTAATGTGGGTGCTATATCTTGATCAGCAGATATTATATGCCAGTTATTCATCAAAATCTTCTTGACTTTACCTGAATATATGCCAAATTCCAAAATGCAAGATTTACCAAAAATGCAAGTTTCAGACTTCATATCATGCAATATATCCACAGTCAAAACAGTAGCTGTCCTATATTTTTCACCCAACAAAGGCTTGTACTGGTTACCCCATTTCCTCACAACATAATTACTTACATTTTCCATGACTCTAACGTCATACCCTCTGTCCTTAAATAAGGACGTTATAAATTTCACCTCACCCAACATGTCCTCATACCGTGAGGTCATCCTAACTGCTCTAATAAGCTGACCCTTATATATATATATATATTCGTGAATTGTTTCTTTGGATGGTAGCTAGAATATTCCAAATAACTATTCGAAAAAGTGTTCTTTCTATAAATTTTGGATTTAAACTCATCCCCTGTTTTTGACACAAATGTGTTTAAATAAGCCACACCTTCATGACTGCTAGAGGAGGTAAATTTTAAAAAATTACTACTACTGTTAATGTATTGTAAAAATAATGCTAGCTGTTGTTCTCCACCATCCCAAATCAAATATATGTCATCAAGGTATCTGACGTAATATTTTATGTATGTCATAAAGTGACTATCTAAAATAGTCCTCTCTTCCCATTCAAGCATGACCAAGTTGGCATATATGGGAGCACAGGCTGCTCCCATAGCTACGCCTTTGGTCTGCTTGTAATATTCTCCCTCAAATATAGTGTAATTATGCTCGAGAACCAGGGACATCATATCCGTGAGAAGACAGATGGTGTCCCATTGGATATCTGTATGTTTTCTTATACTCGTAGCAAAAGCTGATAGACCATCTTCTTTTGGTATTACTGTTTCGACTGTGGATATATTGCATGATATGACGTCTGAAACTTGCAAAGGAGTTTAAATAAACATATATACTCTCACCTAATAGCATCAGAAGGAAGGATGAAAAAAATGCTTTGTATAAACATATTAAACAACATGGTGACAAACATTATTTTAATTTTGGTATAGTGGACATTGTGCACACCAATAACAGAGGGGGCGACTTTAATAATTTATTATTATATAAAGAATTTTGGTGGCAAATATACACGGATGCTTCGACTATACCAGGTTTAAATGACACTGTATCTGTCAAACCACTACTGGCCTTAAAATGAACTATTTATAAGGTACATTGTCATATGTTTTTAAATATGTTTTGATATGATCTAGATGTAAATGTCTTTGTTAACATTTTTTCAGTTTATTAACTTGTTCACTTTATCAACATATATTATATGTAACATTGATTTTAGAAATAATATGAATATTATTTAAGAATTTATGAATAGAGAACAATGGTGATAGAATGTGTGTATAGCTTTAAAATTTCAAACTGAATTTTGGCGCCAAAAATGTTATTTAAACAATTGAGATGCAAGCTATGGTGTTCTGAGAAAGCTTGTTTTATTCAAGTGAAAGTGCTTAACCATTCTTTGTTTGTTGGCATTACAATAAACTTTTATTCACTTCTACCTGGTTTCATTGAAGGTGTTGTGGACTGTTATGAGCATTGAATAGAGGTGAATTTCCAAGACACAGAGACGGAATTTTGCACACAGTGCATTTGCTGCTTTTTCTTTTCTAGTTGAACTTTTATGGTTGCTGCACTGTTTGCTTCAGTTGAGTTCTGAGTTGGGTCTCATGGAGTCTGATCGGGAAACCTCATTGGATTCATTACAGTCCTGTACACCAGGATTTTCAGTTCGTGAAAGCTGAATTGACTGCACACCAGGATTATCAGTCGGTGAAAGCTGAATTGACTGAACTGAGGGGAGAGGTAAGCAAGCTTACTACCCTACTTAATCAACTAAGCAGCTCCTTCATAGATATGTATAAAGGGAAAAATAACTGCCACAGTTCAGAGGTAGAACACAGCCATGACAACAAGAATTGTATTACTGATACTGGTCGAGGGAATACTAACTGTGCAGAAGATGTTTTAAGACTGTCTAATTTGTCGACATATTGAACAACCATTGCTAACGGACAGGGTTGCTGTAAAAGTACTGTTATGGCAAACACTGGGAGTACAAACATTATTTCTTTGGATATACCTCCTGTCTTTTTAGCAGCCTCTCAAAGGAGTAGTAGTAAAATTGGTACTCCTGACTTCACTTTTGATTTCTCATTTGGTGATGTTAATGAAGAAGCTTATCGTATAGGCACTAAGCCTGAAGTCACATTTTACTTATGGTACTACAGCAAAGGGTTTGAATACAGATGGTACTACAGCTAAGCGTATGAACACCAATATTGACACTGTTGACACTGTTATGATGGACAATATTGATGTTAGTAGTAACAGCAAAAGTAAACATTTGAAACATGTAAACTCAGATCTGTTTAAAACATTTATTGAAAAGAACTGTTATTTTGATACTGATCCGACTGCAGAGATCAGTGACAAAAGACACACCACAAAGGAGAAGTCTAAAGGTACTTTAAAGGATTTCATATATGATTTGGGTAAAAAGTTGGTTCTGATAAACAGTATTAAACTGGATAATGCCTATCTTTCCAGATGTATAGAGTTAAAAGTAGTCCCGATGGGACTTAGATTTTTTAAATTGCCTATGGGTGTTAATATTACTGAAAATGTTAAATCAGATTTTAATAGTTTATTTGACCAATGTGGTTTTAAGTATATGTCTGTGTTGATGAAATTTAATGATGGGAAGCTGGTTTATTTAATTAAGGAGGTGGAAGAATTATACACTTTGATTAAAAATGACTTACTTTTTCCTCAGTGGGAGAATTTGTATGTCAAACAATTCTCCTATGCTGAATCTAATATTTTAAAAATATATGAACGTAAGATGAAAAAACTATATAGGGACTTGGACCAATACAAAAGAGGCACACCATATTTATGGGAAAAAGATCACAGTAAGTACCCTAAGTATGTGAGGGGGGACCAAAAGACAGGAATTGTAAATACATACAAACAATCTAGTTCTGATGGAAATGCTAACTCTGATTTTTTTTATACGGAGAACACAAGGGGAGGGAGAGAAAGTGGACGAGGGGTTACAGAAGAGATTCTCACTACCATCCATATCCAAGGACCCCACGTTAAATTCTGGTTCAGTTGTTACTGAGGCAATAGGTGAGCCCAGTAATAATAATGTAGGCATCCTACAGGATGGTGTCACTTACACCTACAGGAACTTTAATATATACAACTACACTAACTATATTTTAAATACTGGACACTTTGATTTACTATCTAAGGGGATTAAATTTATTCCCACTAAAAGATTCAATCTAGTGGACTGTATTTGTGAAATAAAAAGATATGTGAGAAAGCTCAATCTGGCTATTTTATTTAAAGATAAAAAAACAGTGGGTGACATTTCTCATGCAGTGTCGTTCATTCCAGCAGTCAAAAAGAAAAGTACATATATACCCCCATACACCTCACCATTTCTGTCTTTGATAAAGTAGTGACTAAACAGATTTACAAGTTGGATAGACAAATCGATGGACATCAGATTAGTTCCAATTTAACAAAAGAAGAGAGCAGGATACTACAGAAATTAAGATGTGCTAGTAACATCAGAATCATGAAACCAGATAAGGGGGGGGGGGCGCAGTCATCTATGACAGTTTTTTATACACTTGTAAGATACATGAATTACTACACAATTCTGGAAATTATTCTATGTTGTCCTTGAATGAGATCAACATAGGGTATAGAAAAATAGACACATGTATTGAAGAATACTTACTAGATAACAGGATCAATAATGACATCTATACTTACATCAAGGTTGAACATCCTGTATTAGCTTCTATAGTGGGTATTCCTAAAATTCACAAGAATATAGATGAACCGCCCTTTAGACCCATTATATCAGGGAGTAAAGACGTTCAATATAGGTAAGGTTATTGATACCTACTTGAAACACATATGCGCCACTATTCCACATATAGCTAAGGACTCATGGGATTTTCTGAAACAGTATCCTATTTACCTATCTAGTTCAGATCTGATATTTGTGACTATTGATGTCATAGATTTATTTTCTTGTATACCAAAAGAAGATGGTCTATCAGCTTTTGCTACGAGTATAAGAAAACATACAGATATCCAATGGGACACCATCTGTCTTCTCACGGATATGATGTCCCTGGTTCTTGAGCATAATTACATTATATTTGAGGGAGAATATTACAAGCAGACCAAAGGCGTAGCTATGGGAGCAGCCTGTGCTCCCATATACACCAACTTGGTCATTGTTGAATGGGAAGAGAGTGACTATTTTAGATAGTCACTTTATGACATACATAAAATATTACGTCAGATACCTTGATGCCATATATTTGATTTGGGATGGTGGAGAACAACAGCTAGCATTATTTTTACAATACATTAACAGTAGTAGTAATTTTTTAAAATTTACCTCCTCTAGCAGTCATGAAGGTGTGGCTTATTTAGACACATTTGTGTCAAAAACAGGGGATGAGTTTAAATCCAAAATTTATAGAAAGAACACTTTTTCGAATAGTTATTTGGAATATTCTAGCTACCATCCGAAGAAACAATTCACGAATATATATAAGGGTCAGCTTATTAGAGCAGTTAGGATGACCTCACGGTATGAGGACATGTTGTATGAGGTGAAATTTATAACGTCCTTATTTAAGGACAGAGGGTATGACGTTAGAGTCATGGAAAATGTAAGTAATCATGTTGTGAGGAAATGGGGTAACCAGTAGAAGCCTTTGTTGGGTGAAAAATATAGGACAGCTACTGTTTCGACTGTGGATATATTGCATGATATGAAGTCTGAAACTTGCATTTTTGGTAAATCTTGCATTTTGGAATTTGGCATATATTTGGTAAAGTCAAGAAGATTTTGATGAATAACTGGCATATAATATCTGCTGATCAAGATATAGCACCCACATTAGGTGAATGCCCAAGGTTTGTTTACAAGGTAGGGGCCAACATAAAATCCATTTTAGAGAAGGGTATCTTTATTAAAAAGACAGAATGCATGAAAACTGCAAAATGTGGGGCATGTAAACAATGTCACACCATATTTCAGGGAGACAGTGTGAAATTGGATAATTACAAACACACTAGAATTAAATTCTGTGGGGGCAACTGTACATCTAAAATGGTGGTGTATATTGCCATCTGTAGAACATGTTCAGGATTCTATATAGGTAAGACTCAAAGGAGTTTAAATAAACTTATATACTCTCACCTTTATAGCATCAGAAGGAAGGATGAAAAAAATGCTTTGTATAAACATATTAAACAACACGGTGGCAAACATTATTTTAATTTTGGTATAGTGGACATTGTGCACACCAATAACAGACTTTAATAATGTATTATTATATAAAGAATTTTGGTGGCAGATATATACAGATGCTTCAACTATCCCAGGTTAAAATGACACTGTATCTGTCAAACCACTACTGGCCTTAAAATGAACTATTTATAAGGTACATTGTCATATGTTTTTAAATATGTTTTGATATGATCTAGATGTAAATGTCTTTGTTAACATTTTTTCAGTTTATTAACTTGTTCACTTTATCAACATATATTATATGTAACATTGATTTTAGAAATAATATGAATATTATTTAAGAATTTATGAATAGAGAACAATGGTGATAGGATGTGTGTATAGCTTTAAAATTTTAAACTGAATTTTGGCGCCAAAAATGTTATTTAAACAACTGAGATGCAAGCTATGGTGTTCTGAGGAAGCTTGTTTTATTCAAGTGAAAGCGCTTAACCATTCTTTGTTTGTTGGCATTACAGTAAACTTTTATTCACTTCTACCTGGTTTCATTGAAGGTGTTGTGGACTGTTATGAGCATTGAATAGAGGTGAATTTCCAAGACAGAGACGGAATTTTGCACACAGTGCATTTGCTGCTTTTTCTTTTCTAGTTGAACTTTTATGGTTGCTGCACTGTTTGCTTCAGTTGAGTTCTGAGTTGGATAGTACCCAAGTGAGGAATGGTGTCAAATGCCTTGGCGAGATCAAGGTAGGCTGTGTGAACCACCTTTCCCTCGTCTATGGCCTTGGTGACTGTCTCAAAGAAGACAACCAGGTTTAGTAGGCATGATCTGCCTTTAACAAAGCCGAACTTGGTCAGGTCAAGTGTTTGGAGGTTCCCAATGTCTTTGTTAATGAGTTCCATGATGATGCTCTCTATAGCCTTGCAGACCAGGCTAGTTAGGCTTATGGGGTGATAGTTACCAGGATCAGTTGTGGCCCCTCTGTGGAGCAGAATAACTGTTGCTGTGCGCCATTTTATGGGCAAGTAGCCTGCGGAGAGGCTGAGGTTGAACAGTGTGTTTAGGGGTAAGTTTGTTCTGTAGTTCGTGCAAGACGCAGCCTGGGACACCATCGGACCCCATTGATGCTGTGTTTTTGGCTTTTGAAAGGGCTGTTTTCACCTGTGCTTCTGTGATTTCCGGGACACTACACTTTTCTGGTATTGTTGTGGGCCCTTTTGAAGGTGAGAAGCAGGTGAAGTTTGCACTGAATCTATCTGCCAGGATGTTGGCAATATCAGTAGGTTCAGTATATTTTGTGCTGTTTTGCACAAACACAGAGCATATCTGCATGTTGCCACTTAGATTCTTGACATAGCTAAAGAAGGCTTTGTGGTTATCTTTCGAATCCTTGGATATTTTTCTTTCGAAGTTAGCCTTGTATGATTTTATGAGGAACCTTAGTTTCTTACTGATACTGATCAGGGATGTCTTTCCTTCTTGACATTTGCTTTTTTTCTGAACTAGTTTCCTCCTCCTGTTGTATAACCTGTTTATGGCAGGGGTCCACCAGACTGGTTTCCTTCTCTTAGGGGAGCGAGTCTTGGTCTTGCTAGGGATGGCATGACCCATGCATCCTTGTAGGTGCTCATAGAGTGCAATTGCAAAGGATTCTGCATCTTGGGCAGTGTTATCCTTTAGCGTGGGGGCTGTGAAACTTACCACCTCTGCCTTAAGTAAGGTGAAGTTTGCTTTAGAAAAGTTTTTCACTGTGGTTTCCTTGGTTGGGGTTGGTGGTGGGGTGTGGACATCCAGGGTGATTAGTTTATGGTCTGATCTAACCAGTGATGGGTTGACATCCGGTACGGAACACCTGTTGCCCATGTTGGTGATGACCAGGTCCAATATGTTGTGGCCTCTGGTAGGAGAGTTTACCAGCTGATACAGAGCATTTGAGTTGATAAATTCCAGGAAGCACTGAGCCCGGGAATTTGTACTCAAGTAGTTTTCACAGTTAATGGTGGGGTAATTGAAATCGCCCAATATCAGGGTGTTCGGTAGGACCTTCATGTTTTCTAGTGTCTCCAGAAAGGCGGAGCGGTGGTCCTAGGTCATGCAGGGTGATCTGTAGCAGGCCACAATTTGCATTACAGATTTGCCCGATGTTAGTTGCACATGGATGATCTCAGAGGTATCATGCTGTGCCACTAACCTGGAGGTGTGAGTATCCTTGATGAATATGGATACACCCCCTCCTTTTGTGTTTCGGTCTGTGTTCTGTGGCCAAAATGTGTGGTATGAGTTGTAGCCCAGTAGTGCTGGAGTGCTCTCTGGAGCCTTGAACCAGGTTTCAGTTACTTCACAGATGACGGCGTTCTCCATACTTAGGAGTGCTTCAAGCACATGCATTTTGAGATTTAAACTCCTGGCATTGAGTAGCATAACCCTCTTTTTTTTTTTACTTGAGCTGTTTACGGTGGTGGGTTTGAATTTTGAGCCTTGCCTAAAAAAGACACTATGGTGGCAACAAGAGCCTTGGCCAGTATTCGAAAGCCAAGGGGTGACAGGTGCAAGCCATCTCTTGCAAAGCAACGCGGCTTGTCGAGCATGTCATCCCCGGCTGACAGACACTGGATCCCCTTTGAATGACACCAGAAGCATAGCCAATTGTTGAAATTGATCATATTTGCTTTATACTGAGGTATCATTCTTGGTGAGGGCAGGATGCTACTCAGGGCCTGGGTCATACCCGCCTGACTACATGATCAGAGAGCTCTTCCATATCTCTTTTCATGTAGTCCAAGGAGATGCATTTCAGGTCATTCACACCAAAATGAACAATGACAGAGTCATATTTATACTTGTTCTGGAGTGACCTGAGTGCTTTTGTTATTTGGTGGATTCTGGCTCCCGATAGGCAGCTAACAGTAACCTTCTCCCTGTCCAGCCTAGTGATTGTGGCATCAGTGTGTCTGACTATTGAGTCACCTATTACTAGTGTATTAGTTATGTTATTTCACCTTAAGGGTTGTGATTGTGCGGCACATTTATTTTGTGTTTTATGTGTTGTCTGGTTTGTGACGAGAGGTGCAGGTTTTGTGGGTGTCTGCCTTGGAGCTCTCTGATGCTTTTGCAGGTTTTTATTTAGAGCCTCCGAGTATGATTTCATGTATTTATGTGTAATTTTTGCCAGTGCTGGTTTAGTAGGTCTTTGTGAGGCTGGAGGTGTGGTGCAAGTGTTAACCTTCTCCTCATGACTGTCTATTCCAGTCTTGGGTGGAGAGACTTTAGCCTCCAGTTTAGCTGTATAATTGCATCTCTCACATATGTTAGTGTTTTGTGGAAGGAGAAGAGGGCTGTCTGTGTACATGAGGCAGTTGTAACATTGCCTCAGGATACCCAGATTCACCAGCTGGACTGGAGAGTACACCTGAAGTTGCCCTTTGGTCATGCCTGAATAGTAGGGTGAGCTGCTTAGTCACTTGGTTGGTGACAGTTGGATAAAGAGCCTTGACCTGCTGGGCAATCAAGTGTCTGGGTATATTAGTGCTTGCTATTAGGTCCGAGCAAGTGCTGGACTGTAGGATGCTTTTTGAGTGCTTAGGTTGAAATTTAGACTAATTTCAAGTGAAAACTGAAGAGGTGACTTAGTGGAGCCGGGAATAGTTTAACCCTAGCTAACCAGTGCTGCCCGGTGCACAAAACCGTGCAAACACGTTTTTTAAACTACCAACTTCTGGGCTGGAACCACTCTTCCAGGGACAGATGGCTGCTCAATGTTCTCCTCTCTCACAGGTGAACAGAGAAACTTCCCTCTATCCAAGTAAGGTATGGGCAACTCTGAAACTTGTAACACAGCCCTGAATTCAGTACTAGCCTAAAAACTGGACTATACTAGCTTTGAAAGGCGGAAAACAAGAAAACATTTTTTTTGAAAAGATAAGGCAAAAACAGTAAAAGGTACATTTAAAACAGCTTTAAACGACTACAAGAGATCAGAAAAGGCTATCACACTTTAGTGTGTAGCCTAAAACAGTTAAACAATTTATTTAAACAAAAAACAACTTTTTAAAAGTACAGGCAGTCAAATAAGTACAATATGTGAAAAAAAACAAGCTTTTAAATCATAATAAGTGCTGGAAAAATCAGCGTTTTAGGTGGAAAACAGTTAAGTACAGCAAGAAAATACAGAAAACTGATACTCAGTCACTCCAAAGTCTCTCTTTTAATCAGAGCTATAGTCCCATGAAGGAGACTACCAGTTTGAGAGCGAGTCTCATCACCTCAGATATAAAGGTATGTACTTATTTTAGTGAGAGATATGGATGAGCAGGCACAACCCAGTTAACATGTCCCTTTCCACCTTCCCTCTACCTTTCTGCTGACTTGGTCTACAATTCTTTATTAAGGCTGTTCTTCAATTTCAGATCCATCTTAGTCCACCATAATAAAGATATGTAAATGAAGTTCTTTTGGCAGAATCTTTTGGGTAAAATGGAAGGGATTTATAGCTTGGGAAAGTTTCTCATGCCAAAATTTTTACTGCTAAAAGACATTACTCCAAATAATATAGCCATAGCTTTCATTTGTGGTATCCGTACAACTTTGGTTTAAAAACAGATTCTGAATCAATTACATATTCTCAGATTCTGAGCCACAATTAGTATTTATGACTTTAAGAATAATTTCTCCTCAAATCAAACTTTTTTTTTATAAAAATAATGAGTTAGTTATTTAGTGCTAATCTCCCATAATTGGAGTATCATGTTTATGTCTGTCTTTTTGTATGCAGTATTGTTAAGCTGTCCTGATCAGAAAGAATGTTGCATAAATTAACATTTGAAAACTGAATTTTTCCTTTTTATTTTAGGGAACAATGGGAATTCCAGGGTCTGATGGACCAGACGGCCTTCAGGGAGAAAAGGTACTTGAAGTTATAATGCTTTAATTAAAATGTAGCTTTATAAACTTAAATGAATATTGCTGGCAGAAACAGCCCTTGTATTCTAGTCTCCCAGCACTTTTAAATGTGTAAAGGCCTTCCTTTGTTACCTCACAATTCTGTCCACATTCCATAGAAATGTTGTGCAGTATAAGGTTACCATTCCTCTTGTTCTTTTACCAAATACCTATATCTATGGAGGGTCTAAGTTGTACATATCTTGGCAACAGTTTTTATATTTACTGTCTAACATCAGCCATGTTCTTGGTCATCTGCTCCACCTAACCCAACATCTGTCTGAGTTCCTCTTTGTGCAAAGATCCCAAGAGGAGAAGTACTTTGTCTAAGTAGATGAGGCAGGACTGCATACAGAGAGATAATAATTGAATCCCAGTATTGTGCTAGTGTGGTGGCTACAAAGGGCTTGGTTTTTCATATGCTGTGCTCACTGTCTTGCCCAGGTTCCCAGTGTAGATTAGATAGGCACAGCCCCTGGGGGCTAACATAACACTCTACCAGTTAGTACTAGTAGCTGGTGATCCCACGTGTCCCAACATCCAAGAATAGGTGAGCTGGCAAAAATGCCACTATGCTCTATCCCCTTGCTGACTGCTCAAGGATTTGGAGTGCTAAATGAGCCCAAGACCACGTGGGTTACAGTCAGAGCTGTATTCCTTCATGCCACCAAGCCAGCTCCTGAAAGAATTTCTGTTTCTCTGATGTACAGACAGTCAGATGAAACAAAATGAAATACTTTTGTAATGTAGTACAGCAGGGTCATAAGTTATATTTTACCAGTGGTAGTGACTGTTACTTGGTCTGAGTAATGAAACTGTAGCCCCAACCATGGTAGAAGTATACATTCCTGGTGTAATATTTTTGTGTGATCCAGTGGCAATATTTTAAAACATTTGAATAATCTTTTATATTCCATCTCTTTTTTGTTTCCATGTCCTTGAATAAAATTATTTTTTGATGACATTGAAAACTAATACTGCACATGCTCATACCATTAAATGTGGTTATGTCAAGCAAGAAATAAACCAGTGGTCTGACTGGCATGTCTTCCTGTCTGTAATTTTTTTTTACTATATTGGAAACTGCATTTTTTAGTCATTTAATTAGTCAGCCTGCTTAATTATTTAGCGGCTGTTGTATAATACAAATGTGATTTCTGTCATTTTATAAAACAGATTTATAACCTGTGCTGTGAAATTGAGATTTCTTTATTAGAAGATAAAGTTCATTTTTATGAAATTAACTACAGATTGTAGCTAGAAGAATGTAATGTGACCTCCTTGGATTCAAACTTGGATCCTTTGAGTACACGATCTTTGTTCTTCATGCGCAGTTGCAGCTAAGGTTCCTGGATACCGCTGTCTTATTTCAGTGCTCTGCATCTTGTAGCTTGAAGTCATTTTTGAGGATAATTTTGCATAACCAACAATACAAAGTTTACTGGTTATCCTATTGCAATGAATTGTTCATTTCTTTCAGCTCCCCTTGCAGCTGAACATCAGCTGCAACTGCAATGATGTGTTAATGAAAGGAATACCACAACAGCCATTTCTTGGGCCATTGCTCTTCAGCTTATATGCTAACCTTCAAAAAGCTCATCTTGATTCCTTTAATCTTTTCTGCTTCACACATGCATAAACACAAATGTACACACGTGTATAAACACACTTGCACACACATACGCACTTGTGTGTGTGTGTGTGTGTGTGTGTGTGTGTGTGTATATATATATATATATATATATATATATATATATATATATATATATATTTATGTATTTGTTTATTTATGTAACATTTATTTACCAGGAAAGGCTGACTGGTACAGAGCCCATTTTCAACAGAGGCCTGGGGAGAAATGCTCCAGATGCATGTCTTTGAAAAAAAAAAAAAAAAATATATATATATATATATATCTATATATATATATTATATATATATGTGTGTGTGTGTATATATATATATATATATATATATATATATATATATATATATATATATATATATATCATTTATCTATTTAACATTTGTTTACCGAGAAAGCCCAACTTGGAACAAAGCCAATTTTCAGTGGAGGCTCAGGGAGAAACATTCTAGATGCATGTCTTTGTATATACACACATACACACACACACACACACACACACACACATATATATATATATATATATATATATATATATATATGAGTCTACTTCATATGACCTAAATTTTATATGATCGAAATTCATTTGACTGAGACCAAATGACCTAAACTTCATTTGACCTAAAACTTATTTCACTGACAATGAGCACTGGCAGTCTATAGAGCACTGTAAGGCAAGTAAAAGGTATATGCCCTGTTCCCCACTGTAGTGCAGCCCTGGAGTTAGAATATATAGTTAGGGGGGTGTGGGGGGCATGGGGGTCCTTGCCCCAACAAAGTTCAGTTTTACTGAACAATATAAAATCAAACCACAGAATATATAATCAAACTAGGTGTGGGGGGGGCTATGCCCCCCCCCACAACCCTCCTAACTATATATTCTAACTCCAGGGTCGCACTACAGTGGGGAACAGGGCATATACCTTTTACTTGCCTTACAGTGCTCTACAAACTGCCAGTGCTCATTGTCAGTGAAATGAGTTTTAGGTCAAATGAAGTTTAGGTTATCAAATGAATTTCGATCATTTGAAATTTAGGTCCTATGAAGTAGACCCATATATATATATATATATATATATATATATATATATGTATATATATATATATATATATATATATATCGAAAAGGTCGTCCTGGCCAAAGCTTTAGACATAGTTCCGTACTCAGGCATAGTAGAAAAGCTAAATAAACTGGGAATAAAACCCTGTGTCACCCGTTGTATTACCAAGTGGCTCACAGACAGGATGCAGTAAATCAAAACAGGGAAAGTTACCTCCACAAAGAGACCAGTTACCGGTGGAGTACTCGAGGGTTGTGTGCTGGGTCCTCTCCTGTTTGGCATCTACTTTGCTGAAGTAAAAGCCAATATCAAAGTGCACTGGCTGACTGTAGATGACTGCAAGCTGGGAGCAATCACTGAATTTCCAAGTGAGTTAGCCATCCTGCAGGAAGTTTTCTTCCCAAATAAATAACTGGTGCCAAAATTATGGACTGAAACTAAATGCCAAAAAATGCATTATTGTATCCTTTGGGAAGTCATGTATACCAGGGAACTCCCACATTTACAATATTATCCTAAGAGCTGACCCATTTGTTTGGAATTTGGAAACCTGCATGAATAGTGACCTAACGTTTGACCAACATGCTGTCCATTATTGTACGAACGTCCTATATTGCACAACTTATAAATCAAGTGATCATGTCTAGATCTAGGAATATCATTGTTCCCCTTTATTCAGCCCTCATCAGGCCAAACATTGGATATAATGCCTCTTTGGCATTTATTTGTCCAGATACATTCAACAACTGGAATGCTCACAGAGATACCTAAACAACATGTCATTCATGGACTGAGTCAAAGTCCTACAGACTGCTAAGAGGTGACCTGTGTCTGGCCAATACTGATGGATTTAGTGCACATCAGCAAGTCAAATGGCATCAGAAATACTCTGTCTAGGGATCTAAACCTCATCTGCAACAATAACTGAACAGTTTGGAGGGACAGGTTTATCTCCTAAAGGATATTGCTGCTCTGGAACAGACTTCCCATCCATGTAAGAAAAAAAAGGTTCATCCCTGTCCATATTCAAGCACAACTTGGATCAGTGAATGGAAAGCAGAAAATATACCCCAGGACTGCCGCCTGTACTACTAATACTTTATCCCATGCACAAGTCATCTCAAATTATCTGCGGTATGATCTCAGTTATTCTCATTAGGGGTAATATGTAATTATTGACTGTGGGATTGTAAGGCCAATCTCTAAGTAAATGTGGAGGGTTAATTCAAGCACAAAAAGATAAATTGGCTATTTGGGTAAGCTTGAAATGGCCCACAAGGGCAACTAGATATATGTATCAGTGTACCAGTAATAAAAACACCCATTGTCGACTGGTATAAGGTTGATTTCAAAACATCAAATGCCTTCTTTAGTACACCAGTACACATGTGCAGAGAAACAGTGTCTGAGCATGCAGTCTTTAACTTTTAAAAAGCTATAATAAAATATAATTTTTTGCAGGGGGTTAAGCCCCACCTTGCTCTCCACATATGTGGGACTTTGCCCCCACACCTCCTGCTAATAATGCCATCTCCAGGATCGTGCAAACATGAGATAATGGCAAATTTCCCAACCACTGGATTTGTACAATCTCACACACCTGTTGATCTGCTCCCTAGTGGACCATATGCAGTCAGCTAGGCCGCTGTCAATTTAACACACCTTTGACAGTCACTAGCGCCCATACAATTCATTTCTAAGGTTTACAGATGTAGTAAATCACAATAAAAAGTCAGGACCTCAAACATCGGCTCTGTTTCTGGATCTATCCAAAGCATTCAACACAGTCAAATCCTTCTAACTAAACTCACTTCCAATGGGCTCTCACTCTCCTCACTTACCTGGCTTCTTGGTTACATCACTAATAGATCCCAAGCAGCGAAATGGCAGGATAATTTCTCCTCTTTCCTTCCTATGTCTTTTTATATTTTTTCCTCTTCCCCATCCTGTTATATGACTCTCCTATCCAAACTCCACTCTATCAACCAAACTTGAAAAATAGTATGACAAAATAGCCAAATTTGTAACCAACCAGCAGTGTAGATCACATCACTGCCTGTCTATAAAACAACTCAACTGGCTCAAACGAAATTCTTTATTGTACTTAGAATTAATTACAACCTTCAAACTACTCTACAACCTGGAAAAATTCTGTCTTTACTCCATCATTCAAATTTACACTATTAAGAGACCTGTTTTCTCCAGTGACAAGTCATTGCTCTCCATAACAAAACCTAACAGCAATGTAGGGATAATACCTGTATTCACCCTGCATTGCTAATAGTTGAAATACTATCCCACTCCACTTAAAAACAATCTGCAACTTAAAATACTTTAAATGCCTTCTGAAGCAACATTTAATAGGTAAATTGCTCTTCTGTACCTGCACCTGTACCAGTTAAACTGGTACTAGTATAGCTATATATGAATTTATGCCATAACTATCGGCTGCACAAAACGTAATGTACTATTATCACAGTTATACTCTCCTCTATCATCTGTTCTCCTTTAACTTTATTGTGCATCCTCCCCTCGTCCCTTCCTTTGAGCTTTTCTGACTATCTTATCTTCCTACATCCTAGATTTTGAAACAGTCTTCAGTAACAAATATTCTTATGTAAAACCTAACAATGTATTCATACTGATGATATCACACTGCATTATACCTCCAAGTACTTAAAAAAGTATTCATATGCAAACATTTTATTGTTGTTATTGATGAAAACTGTTTGTAAATGATATAACTGATGTCAGGGATGTCTGAATACGAAACCATTGCTCTTGAATGAAATTGGCTGCAAGTGATGTCCTTGAAGTCTGTAATAATAGAGCTTTTATCCCTGGGCCCCCACTAAGAAAGGGCACTGCTTAGTAGTACTTTCCTGGTAAACAAATGCCAGTAAATCAATACCTTCTCAAGTTATTTCAGGTGACTTGCTGAAAGGCTACAAAATGTACTGTGGTTACTTTCAATAGCTCAAGTCAAGTTGCAAGAGAGATTGGTAAAATTAAACACTGTCTTAAGGACCCTTTGTCACCAACAAAACTAAATCTGTCCACTTATGTTATGGCTGTTACTGCACCATTATTTCACCAGATTTCATCATTACTTCCAACAGAGAAGTTCTTATAGAATGTATGTGAAGCATTAAATACCTTGGTGTCAATGCCTATAGTTAGGTAAATACACCCATTACCATACAAAATGCAGTCAATTACTCTCAAGTCTGAACAGCTTTAAGAACTACTTTTATTCTAGTTTCAAAAAGAATCTGGTCTGTTTTCCTATAATCCTCTGTTAATTTCCTGCTTAATGGATTTTATGCAGGTAGCAGTTCTAAACTTAAAAAAAAATGTTTATACCAAATGTACTGGAATTGTTCTCATACCTCTGTCGTGGACCCATTGTTGTTACCTGTACTGGACAGACTGCTTTTACTTTCATTAAAGCTAACCTTCATCGTACTCCATTTTTTTTCTGTTTGCATCTTCTACATTATATGTTAATATGGTTCTAGTGTAGTATGCCCCTGTTAGTAGTTTGCCCTCCTTGGGTGCATAAATCATAAAATAATCAAGAAATAATAACCAGTATAGTGAAACCCACCTCTTTGTATTTGTGGTGCCTGAAATGATCTTCCCAAGGACATCAAAATCTCTGACTTCAAGCAGAAAAAAAATGTTGGTAATCACAACATCAAAGCTATGAACCAAAATCAAATAAAGCCAGTGTTGTAGGATGGGCAAGCAAAGGAAATTTATCTGAAGGTAATGATACTCAATGCTAGAAGTCTAAACCTCAAAATGCACTCTCTCGAGGCACTCCTAAAAATGGAGAACATCGATATCTGTGCAGTAACTGAGACCTGGTTCAAGGCTCCAGAGAGCACCCCTGTAATACCAGGCTACAACTCCTACCACACTTTCCGGCCACAAAACCAACACCGAAACACTAAAGGTAGAGGAGTGTCCATATTCACCAAGGATATTCACACCTCCAGGCTAGTTGCCCAGCACAATGTATCTGAAATTCTCCAGGTGCAACTAACACTAGGTAAGACTGCAATCCAAATTGTAGCTTGCCACAGATTCCCCACCATGTCCCAAGACTCTCACTACACATTTCTAAACATACTGGAAAATATTAAGATACAATCAAACACCCTAATACTGGGTGATTTCAACTACCCTACTATTAACTGGGAAAATTATTCGGGTACCAACACCTTTCCCCAACGATTCTTGGAATTCATAAATTTCAACGCCCTGGATCAACTAATAGATTGTCCCTCCAGGGGCTCCAGTATCCTAGACCTGGTCATTACCAACATGGGAGATAGATGCTCCACACCAGTGGTCAACCCCTCATAGGTCAGGTCTGACCATAAGCAAATCACCCTTGACATCCAGATCCCACCCCCACCCCCACTAAGGAAACCTCCGTAAAAAACTTCTCCAAAGCCAACTTCATGCTACTGAAGTCAGAAGTGACAAACTTCATGACACCCATGCAGACAGGATCTGAAAGTTCGACTGCTGAATCCTACACTAAGGCACTGTACGAGCACATCTACTCGTGCATGAATCATGCCATACCAAATAGAACCAAGATGCTCTCCTCCAAAAAAAGGAAGCCAATCTGGTGGTCCCCTGCTATAAACAAACTATACAACAGAAGGAAGAAACTGTTGCAGAAAAGAGGAAAATCCCAGGATGCAAGAAACTCCCTCACCACCCTCAGTAAGAAGCTGAGATCCCTCATAAAATCCTCAAAAGTTAGTTACGAAAATAAAATTGCCAAAGATTCCAGTGACAACCACAAGGCATTCTATAGTTATGTCAAGAATCTAAATGGCAATGCTCAGATCTGCTCTGAGCTACAACAGAATAGCATTAAATATACTGATCCCAAGGATATTGCTACTATCCTGGCAGATCGATTTAGTGCTAACTTCACCTCCTTTCACCCCCTAAAGGACCCATCACAATACCAAAAGATTGCCAAATTCTGGTAATCACGGCCACACAGGTAGAAACCGCACTCTCCAAAGCTAAGAATACAGCATCCATGGGACCAGATGACATCCTGGGCTGTGTACTACATGAACTACAAAATGAACTGGCACCTCACCCAAGTGTCATGTTTAATCATAGCCTCACCTCAGGCTTCATGCCCACTGAGTGGTGCACAGGTACAGTTATCCCACCCCACAAGGGGGAATCCACCTTGGATCCTGGGAACTACCGTCCCATCAGTCTGACGAGCCTGATCTGCAAGGGCATGGAACGCATTATCATGGAACTTATAAACAAAGACATTGGCAACCTTCAAACACTGGACCCTAACCAGTTTGAGTTTGTGAGGGGCCGATCTTGTCTCCTGAACCTGATTGACTTCTTCGAATCAGTCTCCAGAGCCGTGGACGAGGGTAAGGCGGTCCACACAGCCTATCTGGACCTCGCCAAGGCCTTCAACACCATCCCCCACTTTGGAATCATAAATAAACTTACTACGCTGGGCACAAATCCCTAAGTCACTCAATGGTTGCTAACTGGCTTACTGATAGAACCCAGACTGTAAAAGTAGCTGACTCCAAATCCAGCTCCAGACAAGTGGAGTACCTCAAGGTTCAGTCCTGGGACCACTCTTGTTTGGCATCTACTTCTCTGAAATACAGGCCCAACACTAAGGACTCTGGCTAACAAAGTTTGCAGATGACTGTAAACTGGGAGCCATTATTGAATCCCCAAATGATGTGGATATTGTACAAAAGGGCCTTACAGAAACAGATGCCTGGTACCAGAGCCATGGGCTCAAGCTTAATGCCAAGAAATGTATAGTTATCCCCGCTGGAAAAAAAACATGTACCCATGAATTACCACATAGAAGACAGTACACTAAACATTGAAAGTGTGATGAGAGACTTAGGGACACAGGTGGACAGTGGTCTCACCTTCGATAACCACATCACCACAACAGTCAGGAAATCCTTCTATGTGGCACACCTCATCACTAAAGGCTTTTCATCCAGAAAAAAGGAAGTTATTGTCCCACTGTACTCATCCCTCATTAGACCCATTATAGAGTATATAACCCCGTTTGATATGTACCTCACAAGACATCTGCAACAGATGGAAAGGCCGCAGAAATACCTCACTAAAAGAATCACAGGCCTAAAGCAGATGCCATATGTTGACCATCTAAAAAAACTCCAGCTATACTCTGTAGCATATCGTCTACTCAGAGGCAATCTCTGCTTAACATACAAGGCCATATCAAACCCTGAGCTGTTGGACATGCTCCACTTAAAGAAATCCCAATCCCTCATAGCCACACGCTCCAGGGATGTAAACCTTGTCATCACAATGAACAAAACATGCTGGAGGGATAGGTTCCTGACCCATAGACTCCCCATACTCTGGAATAGACTGCCCATGCATGCCTCCTTGGCCCTCTTCAAAAGGAACCTTGATGATTGGATGGGAGATAGGAAATTCACCCCAGGGATCATGTCAGTCGCCCTGCTAGACAGGGTCCAAAGAAGTAAATATTGTGGGAGGAAATATCCAGGGAATTGTTATGGTTAGGCTTGTAGGGCCGATAGCCTAGTACCAGCTTATGAACAAACCAGTAACAACAGAAGACAAACAGCGTATTTGGAACTAAAAACCAAAAGCAAAAAATGCTGTGGACAGGATTTCTATTAGTAGTGTAATGCAGCAAAAAAGAATAGAATTTAATTACTATTATTTATTAAGATTTTTGTTTAAGCATTATTAATTATTTAATATTAGTCGGGAATTAATTGTGGGTTGTTTGCACAAGTATTTATTTTATTATTAACAATACAAACGTGTTTGGTCAAAAGTCAAAATAAACTTTGTCACTTCGATTCACACAAGTGCGAACCGAGCGAAATTACATTTCTTCAGACTCAATTTGCATATAATACATAGACTACATTTAACATAATGATAATACACAAAATTCTGTAGACACAGACAACAGACACAACAATAATAAATACTTGCATTATTGCACTGATTTAACAGATGGTCACTCATTACTTGGTTATTTGCTTATTTTCACTGGAAAAATTGCACTTTAAGTGATTATTTAAGGCCTACATTTATATTGCACAGTAAGACAGTTCAGTTTGATTACTGCTGACTTTGCTGTCTGGGTGCGCGTAAGACCTTGTTACATATTGCACTAGAGAGACGTTTTAGTATTGTTGGATTACTGCCTTAATGTCCAGTGTGAAGGGTACAGTTCCTAGAGTTCAGTAACCTGATGGTTCATCACTGTATGAAATCTGTTAATTGATTTAGTTTTGAAGAAGTTCCGATATATGTAGATGGAAAGAGGGTGCTTAACTTGTTAGTTTGTAATAAATTTCCTTTGCTTGCCCGACCTACAATGCTGGTTTTATTTGATTTCAAGCAGAAACTACTGTTGCACTATATCTCATATATCAAGTATTTGTGTTATAAGGGTTTTGCCAAATTGTATTCCCAATATTCTAGGTACAGTGTCTTCTTGCACTTGGTTGTCTTTACTTTAATCAATGTTTACCTACCTATTACCTTATTCCCACACCTCCCATTTTTTCCCTCATAAATTAATATATTTCCCCCTTTACATTTTAACATGCCATATTACTTTTATTTTTGCATTCTATCTATGTGCTCTTATATATCCCAAACTAGACACCTTACACTGCCTTATTTTCTCAAGTATTAGAGTAGTGAGTCTTTAATAATTGGTTTTGAAATGCCTATCCTGTGCATTATTACATTGTTCATAGGTTCATAGATTAGTACTAAGCTAACTGCCCTTGCGAGCCATTTTAAGCCTAGCCAATTATCCCTTGTGAGACTCAAACCCAGCACTTTGTGTTTGTAAGCAAACACCTTAACCATTAGGCCACCCTCCCAACCCTGGGAAATACTGTTTGCTTGTTAAGCCGCGGTGGTGCAGCGGTTAGCGTTGTTGCCTCACAGCAAGAGGTTCTCCCGTTCGATTCTCGGCTGAAGCACCTTCTGTGTGGAGTTTGCATGCCCTCCCCATGGTCGAGTGACATTAAAGGCATGCAGGTAGGTGCGAGCGTGAATGGGCATGCCTTCGTTGAAGGTTGGGCATCGGGCTGGCAACTCGGCACCATAAAATCCTCTGCCAATCATGAGCGGACCGGAGTTCCGCTGTGTCGACCCCTAACTGGGAAAAGCCGAAAGACATACATATATATACAGTTTGCTTGTTCTGTTTTTATATCATTATGTTAAGATTTCCTTAAGTTTTTCTTTCAGTCTCCATTGAAAATAGCCCTTAGCCAGATGGATATAACAAAGCATAAAAAAATAGATTTTACTTTTCTGTTTCCTGAAATTGTTTTTTTGTTTCCATGACTGCATCAGGATTGACAGCTACAATGGCTGTTCATATATTCATAGGTAGGTACTAGGCTAGCAGCCATTGTGAACCATTTTAAGTCTAATTTCATTTAGTGATAATCAAACCCCATACCTCTTGGCTGTGAGGTTAACCCCTTAACCATTATGAACTCCAATCCCTTGCTTAGCTAAATTGTTTTCTGACACTGTTGTACAATTACATGGAAAACAGATATTGCAAAAAGTGTATATAGTACACAAGTTCAACTTCAACATAACTTTTATTTAACTTGGGGGTTGGCATAATAGTTAAGACTTTTTGTTTTGTAGACACAAGGTACAGGGTTTGATTCTTAAATGAGATAATTGACTAGGCTTAAATGGCCCACAAGAGCAGTTAATAACCCTTAACTGGAGCTACTTTAAATAGTAAAATATAATATTAATACATAATATATACAATGATATAATAGTAACATGATGGCATAAAATCATCAACCCCCCCCCCTCATTTTTCCCACTTTTTTACACGTGTCAGGGAATCATGTTAATTGTCGCCGTCTCTCTCTATCCATTGCCATACTCCTGCCTTCTTTGACACTCATGCCTGACTGTTGCACAGTCCATCCACCTCTTTGCTGGATGTCCTCATTTCCTTTACTTTCTTCCTGTCTGTCCCAAATCTTCTTTACCAGATTGTCTTCTGCTTTTCTGCACATGTGTACAAACCACTGAAATCTGGTCTCTTTGATCTTTTCTGCAATTGGAGCTACTTTGGCTTCTGCTCTTATGTCCTCATTTTTTCTGTCCCACAGAGTGCATCCCACCACCCATCTTAGGCACTTCATTTCCATCACCTCTAGCTTCTTCAACTGCTCTGCCTTTACTGCCCAGGTTTCTGTACCATACAGTAGTGCTGGTAACACAGCTGTCTTGTACACCTTACTTTTCACCTTCTTTAGCATTTTTCTGTCATAACTGCGGTGGTGGTGCTGCGGTAGCATTGTCACCTCACAGTAAGACATTGTCCTGTTCGATTCTCAGTTAGAGCATCTTCTGTGTGGAGACATGTCTGAATGGGCATACCTTCGTTTCAAGGTTGTGTGTCAGGGCTGGCAACTCGGCACATAAAATCTACTGGCAATCATTAGCGGACCGGAGTTCCACTGTGGCGACCCCTAACCGGGAAAAGCCGAAAAAGGCAAAAAAAAAAAGACAATACCTGACACTCTATGCCAGCTGGCTGCAGCCCCTCTGATTCTAGCATTGACCTCTTCATTCAGACTTCCCTTCTCCTCAACCACCCCTCCCAGACACTTGAAGCTGTTTACCTGTTCCACTATCTTCCTTCTATCTCAGTTCTCAGCTTCTTCTGATTTCCCCAGTTTGCTGCCATTACCACTGCCTTATCTCTACTTAGTTTCATTCCAAGTGCCTTCACTTTTGCATTCCATTGCTCTATACTTTGTTGGAGTTCTTGCTCAGTTTGCGCCTATAATGCCACATCATGTACATACAGCAATTTGTTGATCTGTCCCCTCCAACCTGTTTGCTAATGTAGTCCATCACCAGTATGAACAGCAGTGGGCTCAGAGCTGAACCATGGTGTACACCCACTCCCACTGGGAACCCCTTTGAGAGGCCGAACACTGTTCATACTTGAGTCATTAGGTCCTTGTTCAGAACCTGTACTAATTCTACCGATGTTTCTGGGACATCGAACGACTGCAGTACTGCCCAGTTCAGCTTTCTTGGGACCTTATTATATGCTTTCTCCAAATCTAGGAATGCCCAGATGGGCTCTTTCCTCATCTCTAGCTTCTTCTCAAATATCTTTGTCACTGCAAACATCGGGTCAGTTGTGCTGCATCCTGATCTGAATCTGAACTGCTGTTCTCCCATCTTACATTCTCCTACTCTGCATATCCATTTATCAATCACCCTCTCCAGAACTTTCATGCAATGTGACAGGAGTTTGATGCCACAGTTGTAGATATCCCATTTGTTCTTGCACACTGACATGAGTATGCTTATTCTTCAGTCATCTGGGATATGCCTTTCTCTCCATTTTGCTGAGAGTACCTTCAGGAGCCATTTCTTACCTAGCATCTTTATCATATCTGTTGTGACCTCATCTGGGCCTGCTGTTTTCCCTGACTCCATTTTCCTTAGGGTTATTCTTACTTCTTCTAGGTAGGTTCCCCTTCTCTCATTGTAGGCTGTTTCTGGAGCAGTACAGCTTCTATGGGGTTTTATTCATTCAGAAGCTGCTGAAATACTCCTTCCATCTGCTTTTGATTTCCTGTGGACTGGTGAGCAGGTTGTTGCTGACATCCCTTATGAAGGGTGTCTATCTTCTTTATCTTTGTCTTTGCCTTGCAACCTGATAGTTTTTTGTGCCACCTAATGAGTCACTTTCCAGAAGCTGGTAGAGTGTCTCTGATGCCCCATTCTTTGCTATTGCAACTCCTTTCTTAGCCAACCAGTATTCCTTCATAGCAAATGCAAGGATTTTTTGCCACCCTTAATTTTGAGGTTGAAAAAATTTATTGGTCCTGTATAGAGAATAAGTCTAGCATGTTTCAACTTAACTAAGCAGCAATGGCTAGCCCTACTGGAATTTAGTAATGACAGAAGATGGGTAGTTAAACCATCTGATAAGGGCAACCAGATAGTAATCATGCACTTTACACAATATTTAGAGATGTGTTATAAACATTTGAACAGTGTGGAAATTTATAGAAAATGAGATGTTTCTGATTACTTTTAAGCTATTAAGGAGTACCAACATTTGCTAGACAAAGGCCTAAGGTTGGGGTATTTTATCTCTAAAGATGTGGAAAAGAAGTTTGGAGTGGAAAACTGCTCCATGTGAGTTTTTTACCCAAAACACACAAAGGTTTAACTAACCTGAGTGGCCGACCTATAGTGTCTGCACAGAGGTATTTTTTGAAGAATGTGTGTGTGTGTTGTTAAAGTTACATGAACATCTTAAGAAATATATTATGAGTACAGCCTCTTATATCAGGAACAGCCAGGACTACTTCAACAAAATATAGGGTAAAGTTTGGAATATGTTTTGGCTCTGTCTGGATGTCAAAAGTCTATATACTAACATTAAGCATGAAATAGGGATTCAGGCCTTGTTCCATTTTTGGGGGGACTCTCCCATGTCTCATTTTTTGATAGATTTAGTTATGTTTTTTGAAATTTTTTTTATGTTTAATGGAGACATTTTCTAGCAATTACAGGGCACTGCCATGGGGGCGGCTTTTGCCCCCATGTATGCCAATTTAGTCATGGCTAAACTTGAAGATGATTTTGTTTATAGACATGATTTGTTTAGATCAAAAGTTATTTTATATTTTAGATATATTAATGATCTTATTTTTTATGTCAAGGAAGCCAGACAGAGGCCCTTGGGATTGTTAATGACCTACAATCGAATACTGTGGGCTTAAGCTTTGATGGTATACAGCTTGGCCCACAAGTGAATTTTTTGGATATAAGCTTACATGGTTTTACAACTAGTCTCCATAGGAAATTTGAACATAGAAATATATTTGTATATGGGAATAGTTGTCACCCCAAACATTGGTCAAGGTACTGCCTTATAATGAATTCTTACAAATTCATAGGCTATGTAGCCTTGATATGAGCTTTGACTCAGAGGTAGCTGAAGCAGAAGAAATGTTTATTAAAAGAGGCTATGATGTCCAGCTGCTCAGGGAAGCTAAACAAAAAATTATGGACATGAAGTATTCTGTTAACCCTCAGGGAGAGTCTCATTATGCCTGTGCTAGTGGAAGATATAATGGTTGTATTGGTGGAAATAAATCCACCAATACAGCTGTGAATAATGGAGAGCAGAAGAAAGTTTTCTTAGTGACAACTTATGTTATAACTGAGGAAATAGTTAAAAAAAAACATGCAGCTTGTGGCCAGTGCTTCTAAGGGATACACGTTTGAACTCTGTTACCTGATTTTGTGAGTATTGCATATAAAAGACCTAGGAATGTGTCTGACATTCTGGTACATAATCAATTTTGCTTACCAGATGTTAATGTCAGTCAGAGCTTAAGCATAAATAAAGGCACTTTTCCATGTGATGGTTGTTCCATTTGTCAATATGTAGTAAGCTCTTTTCCCTACATTAGTGGCATTAAGTTTATAGCTAGGCATGAATATAGTTATAACACAAAGCGGCTAGTGTATGTGCTGAGATGTGGATGTAAAAAGTTTTACATAGGGGAAACCTATAGAAGTTTTAGGGTCCGGTTGCAGGAACATATTAGGGACATAAAAAATTAGTCTCTCCTCTTGGGAGTCATTTTTTGACAGCACACAACTCTAACCCTGATTCCCTTAGGGGCTGTGTCTTGGAAAAATTGCAAGTTGGCATAGGTGATTGTGTGTCTTTAAAAAACAAACTCTTAAAAAAAAAAGAAACCCTGCTGATTTCAAAGTATGGTACTTTGGAGCCTCAGGGACTCAACAAAGAATGTAATTGGAAGTAAGTGATTTGAATTGTATGCTTAATTGATTAACTGTTTTGTGCAATATGCTGTATTTAAGCAAACAGTGTTTTGTAGTGTTTTTACTCTTGGAAGGCTGTGCAAGCTGAGGCACTAAGTGTTTCATTAAATTCGCTTACTTCTTGGATCGGTGGTCTTGGTATTTTATTCAGTATTCCTTCGTAGCCTGGTCGGTCACTTCTATCTCCTACTTTGTCCTTTACTCCTTCTTTCTTTTGATGACTTCCTGGACTTTTGCATTCCACCACCAGCTTTCCTTATGTACCTTACTTCCATATCTGACTCAGCCATATATCTGTTCTGTAGCCCTCACACATGTTGTTTTGAGGCACTGCCATTCTTCTTCAACTCCACCTATTTCCTCCTCTTCAAGGAATTAGTCAGGGCTCTTGCATCCCAATAACTGTTGTATTTTTCCTCCAGTCAACGTCCAGGTCTTCAGCCTGGTTTCTTTTGACCTTAGAGCCTTCTCTGACCACTGCTTGCAGCTGATTGTGGCAACCAGTGGTTTATGATGTAGGCTGACTGTTTCACTGGGAATGATTTTGCAATCACTGATACTAACCCAGTGCTTTTCCTTACTAGGAGGAAGTCTACCTGAGTTGTATGTTGGCCACACTTGTGTGTGATCTTTTGACTCACTCTCTCTGCACCATGTGTTGAATACTATAAAGCCATTTGCCAGACAGAAGTCTAGCCTCTCCTCTTTTATTCCTGTTGCCCCACCCATGTGGACTCAGGCAGACCTTGTAGCCTGTTCTGTCTGTTCTGTTATGTGCAGTTAAGTCACCTATTATCAACACCAATTCATGTTGTCCTGCTTTATCTAGTAGGTCTTGCAACTGCTGTCTGAATGCACTCTTTTTCCTATCACAACCCTGCTGTGGGGCATAGGCTGAAATTATTATACAAAAGACAACAAACAGTCCTGGATGAGAAGCCTCTTCAGAACAAATCCAAATGTCTAAAAAACAGATGAGACTCGCCACGGCAGAAGTATAAAAATGAATCCTTTAATAACTGCAGTTATTAAAGGATTCATTTTTATACTTCTGCTGTGGTGAGTCTCATCTGTTTTTTAGACATAGGCTGAAATTATGAATACTGCCCTATCATTACACTGGAGTCTGATTGCCATGAGTCTGTCACTAATTCTGATGATATCCCTCACTGCCTTCTGAAGCCACCCTCTCACCACAGTTCCCACATCATTTCTAATCTGTCTCCCTCCTGAGTGTTCTGAGTGACTCTGGATCCCAAGCCAAGTGGCTT